>NW_004797437.1:769470-793023 GCF_000002075.1 Aplysia californica
TAAGGGGTTTGTTCTATGGTCCATTGGTCTCTGAAAGTGGGAGGAAGATATGCTCTACGGAAGAAGTTAAACTGTTATAAAGTAATCATATCTGTGCGCAAGTGTCTGTGCTTCTTTTAAGCGAAATAGGTAGGTGAAACGAGAATGACCAGCAGCAAGCCTGTTGTCATCATGACAAACATGTAGCAATGTCAATGAAAAATTGATTTTTCACTTTATCCCTTTTCATTTGGTACCTAAGAAAGGGATTTCTATTCTAAGAGTTATTTGTGACCCTCCCTGTCAAAATCAGTAAATGAAGGAAATTTCAAAATTTAGTTAACATAATTTCCAAAAAAAACCCCCGTTTCATTAAAATTTGGAAAAAATGAAGTAAATAGACAATATTTCACAGAAATATGGAACTTTTAAGTATGCAAGGTACAGAAACATGAAAAGGAGAAGACGGGCTCGGAAGTTGAGCAACATGTTTCCATAGCAACGGGGGTAATAGAATTGAGGTAAAGACTTAAAATTTGGCAGTTATCTTGGATAGGCCACTACAAGATAACACACAGAAGTAGAAAACTATCGATTCACTGGAAAAAAAAAGCTTATGGATTAAACAAAATTTTAACGAGAATGGTGTTAATGTCAAATGCAACAACGGGTCAGCATTTTAGGCCCTACTAGGTACTAGAGACTAAATTTTCAAAGTAGCTGTATGTCAAAGTTATCTGTCTAAATGAAAGGCCTGTGTCTTCTGTGACTTTAGGTACCATACTTTTCCCTGTCAGTCAATTTTTAAGAAAATGGCTGCTGTTTTAATTTAATATGTAATCGAATATTGCTAAATTCGCTAACTGGCTGCAACCCCATGTTTGACTGATAATAAAAGAGTACCAAGTGCACCAAACATCTCCATATTAACAGAGTACAATCACTATAACATAGAAATGGAGCCTAAACTTTTTCAAGACTGAGATCATTACAAATCAGTATTGTATTGCCTCAGAACACGGTGGTCTGTCGTTATTTCGATTTTTAAAAAACCACGGGCGTTGTCCCGGCTGACATTGCACCGGTCCACGCGGCGAGCGAGTCGACTTTAACTGTAATGTACTGAGTGCTTCACGGAGTTTCGCGAAAGGATTAATGTACAATAATTCCACGGGAAGCCCTGTTCAAAACTCAAAGAAGTTGTTTACCAAGACGGTATTTAATCATCACTCTTTCTTCAAAGCATTCGAATGCATCGGTGTCAATTTTTGAACCTGCAGATCTCGCATTCCGACCACGAGGTGCTTCGCTTTCCTCTGCGATTCTCTAGCTCCAAATACTCGCAAAAAACAAACAAACATGGTGTACGACATTTGGTGTGTTATAGCGAAAGAGCAAAGAAAAAGCAATCTGAGTTACCTCAATTTCACCAAAACCTGCCGTGCTTACGCTTTGTAATTATACATTTACAATAGCACTATAAACACACGAAAGCACACACACATACACAAACACACACAAATACACACATACACAACATACTCCCACACATGCACATAGACTGCCTCGGTAGCCTCTTTGTAAGGAGTCCACCTTTGGAGATCTAGAGGAAGATCAGTCTTCAAAAAAACGCACTAAAACACGATCAAAACGAACTTTTAAAGTCAACCGAAGTGTAAAACTGAAAGATCAACAGCCCATAACTGAGCTAGCTGGACACGCTTACACAGTCAGCTGTTTACATACACAAGCTTGAAGTGGGCTAGGAGTTACCGTTCTTACCTTGTTTAACCCGTCAGAACCCTCAGCCGTCCATAGGGACGCTAAATTGTTTATATTTCAGACCATTCATGTTTGAATAGGGTTTTAAATCTAAGATTACGGGAAAATGAAGGACGTTGAAGCAATGTGGCCATGAGGTATTGGTTCTGTAAATAATCTCACAGCTACACACCTGCAGGTCAAATGCTCGAAAGGGTTTGAGGTCCAAATTCCTTTATCTTGTCACTCAAGCTCACAACAAACTACGCACACACACCTCCAAAATAAATAAAAATAAAAAATATTTATAAGTCGATTATAGTTGTTTCTTTTGGTCTTAAATGAAGCAGAAGACATTAAACTTTCAATAGATCCAAAAATTTTTTAAATTCATGGAAAGTCACTTTTTAGTCTTTCGAGCCTCGTGGCGCCAAATAGCTCATTGCGTCTTATGACTGATTATGACCGGGGCGGACACTTTTAGCCTTTTTTTAATTTAAAGAATCTGTTGATGAATTTAAAAAGTCATGGGGTTGTAAAGTGTGGCAAAATATGGATGGCTCATAATAAGGAAAATACTCTCAAAAGTGGACCATGTAACAACAGATTCTGTAAAAATCGACGACACATCAGTAATTAATCGGAGGATTTAAAAGAAACTTGGCATCTCAATGTGTTTTTGGATGGAGAATTCATTTCTGCAGTCAGATTTACCTACCATTTTGTAGATATTTTGTTATAATTAACATTTCTGTGTACATATTTCTATTTTGAGAAAGAAGGGTGTTGGGATAAGAGCATTTTATTTGCAGCACCATATCACATCATGGGATCTTTAACTCTTTAAACCCCATTACGGTAATTATCATGTTCCCCGCCCAGCATCCGATATTAGTGACAACTGTTTTGTTTTATTGAGTGCTAGTTTTTGCTTTTTTTTTAGGAACTATTCCGGAGCCAGGTTTTTCAGTAATGACTAAGCCTTTGTTTCTGCCGTTTAAATTTTGGACGCAAGCTTTTGGGGTTGTAATGAGACTTAGTGCACCAGGTTTAAGTTACGGTAGAAAAAATTCCGGGATACGGTGAAAAAAACTCTGGGTTTAAAGAGTTAAGAATATGCTGTTAGCGTTCCTAAATAATGGCAAAACTGTCTTTGATGCCTTTAGACCATGTCAACCTTAAAATATAATTCTATTGATTCTAACATGCCGTACAATTAGAAAGCTTTCTTTTTTCCATTAGTATGCTAACCCCCTATTGCGATGTAACAGGGGAAACGACCGGATGCGCATGCTTGGCCATGCCCTATTTCAAGAGACCAATGACTGGGCTCGGAATACCATGCAGGGATTTTTAGGTCACATACGTGTGCTGAGGGAGTGCAGATAAATGTCCAACCTCCGTGTGAAGCCGTTTTGAACAGGGGATAGTGGTACATTTCTGATAAATTCCAAACAACTACTTGACACGGACGTTTTAAATTTGAGGACACTATTGAGGAAAGATAGATCTCTCACCGTTGAAAATCCAGCTCCTTGTAGTTTACGGAATACCGGATACAAAAGGGTTTCAGACACCAAAAATATAGGTTAATTTATGTGTACAAAATTCAACATCCACATGTCATAAGTATGCCCTGTTTCTGATTGGTTGCCAAGTTTCATTCATATTGGTCCGGAAATAGAGCCCATCAAGTTTGATAAGTTAATCACCTAAGTTCTGATCCAAGTCCAAATATACACTTACAAACGGGGACCAAAATTTCGTCGCGTATGCAAGCCTGATTTGCATTGCTGAAATATGTTGACTTAGACAAATAATTTTATTGTTGAATCGTTCAGGGATTGGGTTCAGTGGTCTAGAAGTAAGGTATTTGTTTATCTCGCTGAAGTACATTATATTATCTGATTCCTAGGTCATAGAAACTTGGTCACTTGATATCCAAAAGACCGAGAGGTTCCTTGTACATGTTGGTCCCATGAAAGACACTTTGACAGTTAAACATAAAAGAATAATACATATATGTTGTCCTTAGCGCTGTGAATAAACTGAGATAGGAGAGAAACTGCCTCTACACCAGGTGCCTAATTTTGTACTCCTAGTACTTGCAAGCTGTTGCAAATTCTGATTTAGTCCTAACCTCTAAGACTGAAAAAACTGCTCTGAGAAATAAACATATTTGAAACCATTGTGTGTGTCAAGTGGTTAGAACATTTTTGTAAATGAGCTATCTATCTGCATAAAAATTATTTGCTTCAAATTTACCGTTGGAATGCAAAGGGGAAAAGAAAAAGTAGAGCGGGAGAGGATGATTAATTTTACTAACAGTACTCTTTAGATTTTCCTTTTTCTCGTCCTTGGAAGTGTTCGGTAGACTTTTATATTGCTGTGGGTAGCATTGTTCTTCATCCTTGTTTTTTATTAACCTCTGATAAGCTTGTTTGACCCTAAAGGCACAGTTTCCTTTGGTTTAGAACATCAAGTCCATAAGAAAGAGATTCTCAGTTGCATGAAAATGAAAGCAAACTTGACTCAGATAATGAACAGATTACTCATCTTTTTTTCTTTTTCAGCACCATACAACAAGATAGATCCTCTTGGCCAGCAGAACTTTTTCGAGAACATGCCCAAGGGACAGCAAGATCCAATATATTCAAGGACACAAGATGGACAAAGAACACGTGAGTAATTTTGCCAATGAGCACAACAGACAATTTAAAATTTTGAGCCTGGGCTCATCATAAATGAGAATGCATCGAAAAAAGTGACAGGTTCTATGCGTGTGTCTCAGGTTGTAAACGTGTTTCCCATTTGAAGTGAATTATTTTACAGTCTTATGAATTAACATTTTCTAAAGAAAAAAGCATTTTTGGTTCTTAACTCTTTATCTTCTATTCCACTATGCTTGGGCTTTCTTTTGGTATGAAATATAACATCACGTCACAAAATTAGTCATTAAGTAAAAACAATTGAACCTATTTCTTCATTTAACTGTTTCCGGATGTAGTTTTATTTTGGGTCTAGACATAATTGACCTGTTGCTCGATTTGGCTATGCGGGTGATGTACAAAATGACTTCATATAAGCATAGCCATCACCCAAAAGGTAACATATGTTATATCTAATTGAAGGAAATTGAATGAGGAATACATTCAAACGTGAAACAAAGAATAATTTAAAAGAAAAATGCATTGCAAGGGTTAGAATGGGTGATGGTGATCAGAAGAATAAATTTTGATGGTAAAAATTACACTCATCAAACATTTGAAAGCAAATCAGCATAGCTATCTTATCATACACAGGCCAAGAGCATAATCCACTAATTTCTGAATGCGCAGCTTTTTATCTGAAATCAATATTCCAATTTTTGTTTGAGTTAAAATATTTCTACAGAGTCCAGTTACATCGTTTTGTTGATTCAAGACTGCAAAAAGTAATTCTCTCGTTTTTCGCCAAACTGACGCTTTCAGAAAGTAAAAGTAGATGTTTTCATTTTCTAAATCCTTTCCAAGTTTTCAATAACAGTGAGTATTTGTGAATGACGGATCATGTTAAAACGAAACAAAACTGAGGTACCCCATCGTAGCCGGTATATTTACGATACGGCAGCTAGCCCAAGGGGTGTGGACTCGCGCTGATATGTTGGCGTTACATCTGGAAAGAGTTCATGAATGAACTCCTGGTAAAAGTGAACTGTTTTTGGCTATTGCCGTAAAGTCATTGGACATCGAAGCTGTCATTAAGGAACATGCCTGCAGCTCACTGGCACAGTGTTTTTTCCAGCTGCTTTTGTGGTTTTAGAATGGTGGAGGTATGAAGATTTTTTTGTCAGCTCCTGTTTTTCATGTCTGTGTGTTGCCTTTTTTTTTTCAGCTTCTCCCCGCCCTACCCCTCCTCCCCGCCCTCCTCCCCCAATCCCGGTGCGGCAACGTTCAAATGAGATATCCACCCCTTTGTCGTCGGGCGTGACGGGGGCTGTGTCAAACTCTGATGTGTTCAACCGTGTTCTTCCCGTGCCCCCCGCCCAGCCCACCATTAACTCTGGCGACTCGGAGGAGGGCGAGTCGTGGAACTGCACTGCCTGCACCTTCACCAACCATCCGGCCCTGCAGAAGTGTGAGATGTGTGAAATACCTCGAGTCCCGCCCCCCCACCACCCGTTGTCCTCCTTGCCTCCACGACTGGCTCCGGGCATTGTGGGTACAGTGCGGGCTCGGCCGGGTTCCCCTGCCACGGCCATGGGTCACCAGCACCACCATCGAGCGGGTGAGCTTTGTTATTGTCATAGTAAGCATGTGCAGCATTGACCAAGGCCCTACCTGTGAGGAGCGGGTGGGAGGGGGGCAAGCGTTGCTGTTACAGCCCCGAACTTAATGACACCCTCAGAGAAAGACAGTTCTTCCATCTCTCAGCCACAGCTGGGGATTATGTGATATATGTTATTTTTCCAGAGAGTAGATGTTTCAAAGCTTTTATGAGATGTAGTCTTGTTTATTATGTAAATCAGCAAGTGTATTTTAACACATACCTCATCTCTAAAGACAAGTGTTTGTCTTCCAAAATGTTTTCTCACTGCATCATGAACACCTTTTTTGTGGATAACCTTTTTCGCTTTTGTTAAAATGAAGTATTCAAATTGATTTACTTGTTAAAAGAGAACAGAAGTGTTTTTGTTGAAATGGCTCATTCTGATTGTTTCATAATGGCAGGGGCGGGTCATTATTGAGAAATACCACATTTTGCTCTTAGATACGTTGACTGTGCTAAACTATACCAATTATTCGTTAGCATAAATTTATTGTTTCCTTGACTTTGTTTTTCTGAGCTTTTTGTGTAAAATTTCAGCTGGGCGTCACTGCTCAAAGGGGAAGGGTGAATGTGGAAGCTTTGATATATTGTTTCTAGTGTTCTCTATCTCTCTGAGGGGTGTTCATGCTTGCAGACACAAGAGATTTGCCTTGTTTTGGCTCGCCACAATGGCAAAATGAAATAATAGCAGGATGTATCTGATGATATTGGTGTGCCTTGTTTGATAAATGAATGACTTTTTTAGTAGCATCTAGTTTTTATAATTAAATCATGTGTTTGAATTTCTGAAAGAAGTCATGGGTTGATTTGATATCAAAAGCTTGTCAACTGCGTCTGTCAAGACGAGAAGTTTTGATAAGTGACATTTTTTAAAGTTCTGCTTGTTGGAAGTATTTCTGCACACCATACTATCATCGTTCAACTGCATCCAAATGTGAATCCTGATTTCTGCAGAGATAATGAAAGTATGCCAACCTCTCTTGTGTCTTGTGAGTTTTTTTCCCTCAGCATTATAGCATGGTTATACTAGTTTTACTTAGTGCGGCCAAAGACTACACTGGGAAAATGAGTGAAATCACAGCTGCAAAATTAATGGATTCTTTCCTTCGGCATTTTTTCTTCTTCCATAGTTAAATCTGTCAATAGACTATCAAACTAAACATGGGGTCTGTCTTTTGAAAATAGTACACACTTGAAAAACAAAGTACGGTGTGATTTGATTTTAAGAAATAGATTTTCTGTTTACTGTAAAATATGACTTGAACTGTTTTCCTCTGCGGTCTTCTTTGGTACGCAGGGAACATAATTTGGCTGCCAAAATTAAAGCTGTATGTGTAAGAATTTACGTTTGCCTTGTAGTTTAGGATATAGGTCAGGGCGTACGACTGGCAATCTGGCCACATGGTTTTTGTAGTTCCTGAGCTTCATGTTTCTTTAAGAACAAGGCATAATTAATCTCATCTGCAATTTTTGATTATGCCTTGGAAGAAAAAAAAAGCCATGTCCCAGTGAGGGAGGCTCAATCTTTGTAGCTGGAACTGATGGTTCTTGGCAAACCTGACTAATTTGCTTGTTTAATACAAATATCAAAGTTTCACGGCCATACCTGAGGATAGATGCAGTGGGTATAAAATGATGCAGCCCCGCCGAGTCTATGTGGTCTACAATTTAGTTGCCTAGCTGTGATCTGGTTTACAAGGCCAGTCAGACCTGAAAGGTCATACCTCATTGTTTGGTTATCTTTTTGTGCATATAAGGTTGTTTTATTTAATTTATTAAAAAAAAACCCAACCATAGTTCGACCTGCTCAAGACACCTGTTTTCTCAATCGAATGTGAAACCCAGTATGATGACAAATTTAAGGGGGGGGGGGGGGCTTTTTAAGCTGTATTTTTTTGGTTCAAATTTTCCACAATCTCAGTTATATATTTGTTGAATATTGAGGTTTCGGTACCAATCGAAGATATAAAGGCGGAAGCATTTTCTCTTAAATTCAGTTGTTTGGGAAAGTAGATTTTACTCAGATTCACAGTTACTTTGGGGGTTTTTTGTTTTGTTTTTTTAAATTTTATTTTGTCTGGCATCTGCTCCTACTACTCGTTATTTCGGTGCTCAACACTTTGTCTTGCCTGTAATTTTTTTCTCTCTTGTCGGTGCTAAAACGTTAAAAGGAAGAATCAGATGGGTTTTTTCCTTTCTTTTTGTTTTTTCCTTTTTTTTTCTTTTTGAAAGCAAACAAGAATTCTGATTGACTGTTTTGAGGTAGCTTTGAAATGAGTGTGGCTTTGTGTTGCTACACAGTGTTTTAGAAATTTTATGTCCCTGCGGCTCAGTGTAAGATCTTTTATATGCCAAGTTTTCTGAATTCCAAAAGAGCTGAACATTTTGGTTTAAGCTCCTCAAAAATATTTCAAATGAAAAACTAACCCAACATAGCACCCAACTCGTCACATACTCAATCAACTGCAAACTCCTTTTAAAGAAAATAGTTTAGAATGTTGTTGAAGGGCTTGAAGTGGTGGTGTTTTTTCAATTTGTTTGGACTTCTTTAAATTCAGCACCTTTATACACATTTCATTTTTTTGCCTTTAATTCATTTATTGCATGAAAGAGGTGGTGCGCATTGGCTTCATCCAGCTAGATTTGATCAGCAGTTATCCTTTTCGGCTTTTGTGAAGAAATGCAAGGGGTATTTTTTTGGTTTGTTTTTACTGTGAATATTACATTTATTACTGGTAATTTTTGAGTAGTGGTGAACATTTTCTTCATTTCCCCTTTTTTTCAGTGCAATGAATGTCTCAAGTTGAGAGAAAGCAAGGTGCCAGACATGCATTATAGGCTGTTCTTCTGTTATTTTGTCTGCGTTTTCATATGTTGGAACATTTTGATGAGTTTAGTCTTCTTCCATTGTACCAAATTTCGACTACTTTCACTCTGGTGCCTGATAGTGGAACTGGAACAGGGGGTGTAGGGAATGTGTGTTTCTCTTTGAGTGTTGCTCTTTGATTTGTCTCTGAGGGTGAACAGGGTTTTGTGTTGCTCGTCATCGTTTATGTTTATGGATTTTTGCTTTCAAGTTATGCCTCTGTGTATTCATTCCTAAGTTGTCAAAGCTGAAAGGCCAGAAGGTTTTGTCTCCAATTTTTCTTTCTAGGATGTGTATGCTTCTACTGTACTGGAAGTCATGAAAAGCATTTAGTCCAGAGGAAAGAATTGCTCATTCAGATGACTTGCCATCAAAATTATCCTCCTTCTAAGTAGCCGTTGAAACCAAAGTTAATTTATAGGGTGGATAGATTTTGCACAATATGAAAAGTAAAATAACTGCACTTTGTTAAAAGTTAGTTCAGATGTTTGTGGGTTTTTAAAAAAATATTTTTTTAGGGGGGGTGAATTGATTAGTTAATTAATTATTGAATTAATTTTTATAAAGAAGCATGATGGCAGGACACCATGCTCATGGGTGGTTGGTTTGTCAAGTTTTGAGACTTCTTTATTATAATGCTTGTTATATTATACTTCAACTTCCTGATGATAAAGAAAGGCTTCAATGCTAAATTTCACAATTCTTTTTTTCCCCCCTTTTTATCCTCATCAGGTACCTAAGGGAATCCTTTCTCTTCCCCTGTGACTCTGTGCTGGGTTCCCTTCCCATCTCTCCGCCCCAATCACAGCCCAGAGAACCAATAGCCAAACTCCCCAACACCCACCTCTCCCCATGTCCAAGTCACCCACCTGTAGATGTATTGAGGTATCACACAGAGGGGAACCATCTTGTTTTCCCCCTCATGACGGCTCGGTCGGCCCCTGTAGTCTCTACACATCCCTGGGCTCATCATTGTCTTTCAAGTTGCTCTGCCTGCAGAGAGACGCCACACCCGCCATGCGAGCATGTGCCTGCCGCCTCATTTGCTCGTTTATGTTTGTTTTATCATCCCTTTTCTGTTTGTACCACAAAAGATGCATGCATGGGTGCGCATGATTTGCTGACTTTTTTTTTTGTTGTAGTGATTTTTAACATGAGATATTGCGACTTCAAAGGAGACTTGTTTAATTTTAAAAGTTTGTATCATTTAAAATTGACAGTGTTAATTTTCACCTCAAGTATGTTTTCTTCTTCACTTTGTCTCTTTTATATATTTTTTTCCCCTGTTATATTTAACTGTGTTTTTTAGCTTTACTCGATAAGTTCTTTAACTGGTACTTTGAAAAAATTTTTTCCTTTGAATTTGCAGTGTCTCATGATTTCCAACTTCGTGCAATTTCTGTGCTCATGTTGTTATTCATTTTTCTCTTTTTTACCTTTCCTTGTGTCAATTATAAGTACAGCAGTTGGGATTTTTCACCCGCACCTCTCTTACTGCTTTTCTTCTCCTCTTTCTTCAAGTTGGAAAGATAAACAACAACCATAATTCTCAGTATTTAATTTATATCAAGGGCTTATGTATTGGGCTTTGTCTTGTATAGTAGACAGGATGTCTTTGTTTCTCGGTTTGTCGTAAGGAAATGCAGCTTTAATGACCTAGATTGGTCAGGAAGTGTTTGGGGGGTTTTTTTGTGGGTTTTTTTTGGTTATAATTTTAATTTTTCCCAGTGCACAGTGATCTAGTACAGGGGAAACAATAGTGGAGAGATGAACCGTTAAATGGCTGACACTTGGTGCAGTCAAAGTCAGATAGCTCTTAACTCAAGGAGATCCCGCAGTTTGTTTTGCCTTTGTTCTAGATCTAACCCACAGGAGCCTGTTTTGTAAAGATTAACTGTGGTCAATTTGAGGGAAAAAGTGAAACATTTCTGTTTGACATGGATTTACTAAGCGGCCCCTGTTATTCTAAAGCTTCCCGTGGATCATATTCGCCTCTCTCCTTGACGTAGGAAAGGGGAATTGCATGTTCAGTTACTGCCTCTTTCAAAATTGTTAAGCTTTAAATAGAATATGAAATTGTTTATTAAATTTTAAGTAAAAGTTTACCCACACTCATCTACTTATAAGCTGGTTATGTGGAGGAACTTAATTGAACCTTGTGGTGTGGGTCTCTTTTCTCTACTTTTTGCCATTGTCGCAATAGGAAAACATGGTCAAACTATCAGTATTTAGGATTTTAATTCTACATGTAGTAAATATGAGAAGTGCAGAAAAAAAACTAGGGGTCTCATGTAAAGTAATAAGCAGTTTTGACTTTGATCTGTTTACCTGTATGTTGAAGGTTTTAGTAATAGTTTCAGTACAGTCGAACCTGTGGAAGACGGAATCGCAAGGGAACTAGACGAAATTTCATCTTAGACAGGGGAATTTAGGGGGAAGGTGGAGGGGAGGTTTCAAAACCCAGCCGTTGGGATCAAGGTTCGCTTCTCTGGTCGGCAAGCAGTGGTCAAAACTTCTCTCCTCTCAACTACTATCCTCTCTGATATTGACTTGCGTCAGTCTTTCTTATCCAATCACCACCAGTGCTTGCATTTCATAAGACCACTATTTGACCTATTAAAGACAAAAGCCATTAAACATCTTATTTGCTTCCACCCTGAGCCCCACCCTTCGGTGTAACATAGTTAACAAAGGCCACCCCTCACTGCCATCATGTAACAACGATTCGAGGAATTCTTTTCTTAGCTGGCTATACGATCAGGGCGGCAGGCATTGGTCAAACTAATTTCACACCTCTGGCTTCTGGCTATCCAGGAAATTTTCTGTTGTGGCTCGCTACTCGAGCACTTCCACTGGCACTCGTGAGATTTCACACTCACGCTTCCCTGATCGTCTGCACCTCTCAGGGCTCACATGGATTGGGTAACATCTACCCCCAAATTGCACCCCTACTCCCCTTCCTTGCCCGGCGGTATGGCGTTAAGTTTAGAGCCAGCAGAACCAAACTTGCGAGTTTTGTTTCAAATCAGGGCTGGTTGGGCAAAGCATTTTCTGTCTTAAACAGTTGAAACCCTCGGAAAGGAGCGGATTTTTCTTTCCGTTTCCGCGTTGGACAGGTTTCCGTTTTATAAAGGTAATTAAAGAGGAATATATCAAGGGGGGAGCGGGGAGATTCTCTTAATACAGGTTTCCGTTTTACACAGGTTTCCGTTAAGGCAGGTTCGACTATTATTTTTTAACACTCTTTTGCCTTGCTGTGTAATGAATTTAACTTGGGCTTCTTACAGTTTTTAGAGTTCATTTTTTTGTTTTAACTAAAAGAAATATTGTAGACCTGTATTTTTAAAAAGATTTACTGCTCTTTTTTATATCGCATGGATTGATTCTGATCGAGAGTTTTTTCCTAAACGAAAACAGAAAATTATGAAGTCTTTTCAGAGGTAGACTGAGATTGTGGAAGCGGCTGTCGTAGACTGAAGCTGCTCAATCAAAGCATAGGCTGTCATTGTGTGTTTTCTTTTTTTGAAATTGCATCTGGATTTCCATTTTGAGGAGAAATTTCCTCTTTGTTTGTTACAAAGATGAACTATTTAAAACTGGGGTATCTTGAAAAATTAGACATTTACAGTATTTTGTAACAGGGTTCAATGACAATGAAAGTTCCTGCTTGTGCTTTCTTCTAAGTTTAAGTTGACTGTGTGTGAATGTTGAAGGCGGTGTGAGAGCTTATTTTATTTTCATTTGTGGGTCTAATCAAAGATATTAAAAAAACATTTTTGAAAAGTTGCAGCACTTTTTTGGTAATGTTTTTCACCGGTGCTGATAAAAATGATATGGTTGGGTTCTCAAATTGAATTTCTTTCAGAAGGGTATTTGCTCCTGCTCTTTGCTTAAAAGATATGATACTCCCTAATAATAGCATAAAATGTGCTGTAATATAGATGTCGCACCCAGGAGTGAACAATCTTGTAGTATAGGATCTATGGTATAGTGGTATAGTTTTGCTTGAGGAAAGATGGCTGTGAACACAGAATTGTACATTCACTCAGAGCAAGAATATTTTATAACAGTATTTTATGGGTTGGGGAATATGAGGGTTTCAGAATTTTTATGCTGTTTCCTATATCAGAAGGAAAGAGATCATGCTTTATTTGATTACCAGTGGATTCCCATGGATGATAAAGCATTAGAATGTCTTTTTCTGGACGCAGCAGAAAGTCTCTATGTAAAGTTAATGTGTGCTCACAGGAAGAGAAAAATGTGCTTCAGGAATGAGGAATGTGTCTGAGCATGTATATTTGTACAAATGCTTTGCCCAGATTGATAGACGGATCTGTTTTGTGTTCGGACTTGCTTAATTCGTACCCATACTTTGCTTTGTGCCTGTTCTCGTTCGTTTGTCCTACATTATCTTTGTTGTTTATTGCTCTACTTGTAATATTTCCTTTTTAATCCGGCAGGCTGGTCCTGTTTTTTTGTTTCCTAACTTATGTTCTGTGGCCTCTAACGTGAGACATGATATAGAGGTGTCTTGATGTCTGGTGAAATAAACAATTTCTCTCTAATTTTGTTCATATAATGACAAAGCTTACTTACTTAATGGATGTGAATTTGATAGTAAAATCCAGAATTACTCATTGCAAAGCTCAGGAGCCGCTGCCAGTCTAAGTATCGTCTTATTGTTCTAATGGAGTTTTCATGCTGGTGTGTGCAGTGCACGATCATGACCATGATGTGCTACTGATAGTCCTCCTATCTTGCAATAATTTTGACCAGATAAAAAAGTCTGTATTCCTTAAATGTTGATTGTCCATGACAGAAGAATATTTGAAGTACTTGATGCCAAAATAGTTTCCTCTTGCCACTATAGAGAGAAGTGTACCGTTTTATTGAAGAATTGCCGAGTCAAGAAATTGTTTACAGAATATATAGAAATACTTGTACTTCTTCTGTGATTTAAGTTTAAAAAAAACGGCATGAAGATTTTCTATCTCTTAAGCTTCGTATAAAGAGTGAGTGACATGATTTTAATTAGGGAATTATTATTTTGTAAGTGTCGCGCATGGACAAGTATGGGTAGTGTGATAAAGCTCTGTTTTAATTTTAACTTGTGGTGGGGTTGTTGTTTTTTTTTTGGGGGGGGGGGATTCAATGTGAGCTCTTGAATTATTCCCATTGGTCAGAAGATGTGTTCAGTTCTGTGAATGAAGAAGTAGATGAGTTTTTTGATGAAAGTGTGGAGGTTGCGAGCGCGGTAAAACCCCATACTAAACTTTAAAAAAAAAACCCAACTAAAGTGTGGAGGCAAATATTTGTTTAGGACTGTGCACAGAACAGGGGGCAGAGTGAATGGATAGTTAACAACAGGTGAGAATGGAGTAGCCTTTAATTCTTGTGATGAAATTTTCCTGTTATTGCCCTTGTTGTTTAGGGTTCTTTCAGTGCATCTTGTTGTTACTAGAGAGAAAGAGTTGATTTTGTTATTGGTTATGTGTAAATTAAATAAAGCTTTGTTTCCATTACCTTTGCTTCCTGACAATTCGTTGTTTTTTTGTAGCACATAGTTTGTTAAACTGTGATTGTTTTGTTAGTGTATTTCATTTTGAATGTTTTGGGATAGGGAGAAGAGCAGGCAAAAGTATAGGCTTTTATAATGATTATTATTTATAAAGTTTCATCTTTATGTGAGAAATGTGTGTGTGGAGGAAATAGCATGTTTCAATATCCGATACTTAAGATGGTGCTTGAGTTGTGAGAGTTGTTATAAGTGTAAGTGCATGTCATTGGTGCATTTTCATTCCTTTGTATCACACCAAATGGAAACGGCCTGTAAGCTTAAATTATGCTCGGAGTTACAATTGTTTGGACTCTGTCCTCCTCCTTCAGGATTTCAAGCTTGTGTTGTTTTTTTATGTCGTCACTTTTGCAAGCAATATGAGTAACTTCAAATGTTTTGTTGCTGGGCTCGTAAAGCAAGATCAAACAAAGTTGCTCAGTTTTCTTGTATCACTTATGATACCTGCATGGCATTTGTTTCACATTTCTTATGGCGTTCCATGGTGGTGGTAGCTCTCTGCAGATGCAAAGCAATAATGTCTTTGTTCTTTTATGCCCAAATTCTGCGAGGATAAGACGACCAGTTGAATCAGAATTGTTGACATTATAGAATGATAGATCACTGTTCTATTCATAATTCTTTTTTGTGCACACAGCTTGATATGTTCTATCGTTTTCGCTGGCTGTATGAAAAGTTCATCGTTCATTGTCTTGATAGGGGCCTTGTGTGTGAGCTGCCCTGCAAGATCTATTTGAGAATTGAATGGTTTTGTTTGGTGACACAGTAGTATGATTTCATGTAGGTGAGGGGAGAACAATTAACAACAGGGTTTACAAGTAGGTGTCAGTTCCAAGCAAATGGTTTTCTAGTCTGAGAATGAAAATACATGGTTCATTTCGAGTTTAGTCCGATCTGTTTATTCTTCTTTCATGTTTTGTCAATTTTGCCCTTGCTCGTTTTTTCTATTGTTTTTGTGTGCAATGAGTGTGCCAAAAGAAAAAAGGAGCTTTTGTTCGTGATGAAGTCATATTGCAAGTAGCTGGTTACAATAAGAAGGTTTTGCCTGTTTTCCACAAGCCCTTGGTGAGACGAGCTTTTTTTCTTTTCCAAAATACATGAACGGGAGCTGTATTGTATGTCTTGCTGTAATGAGCATATCATAGTTCAATATGAACCGAATGAAGACTAAGATTAGATTTCAGTAAGCTGTCTTGAAAGACATAGGGAGTCAATTAGTGTCTAACAGCGTTTGTACAAACTCAGAAATTAAGCTATATGAAATCTTAGATAGTTCAGCGATTTACTTGTTTGTTGGCTCATGATGCAATAATCTACTTCAATATTTACCCTGAAGGCTATGCCCAGCTGTTTTACTTACTTCTGATCCCTCCTGTTGTGTCAATCATGTCTGTTACTTCTGTACGGAGTTAGGTACACAGAGTGTGTGGTCTAATGGTTTGGCTCTTATCTTTTGCATGTGGCAAGCCTGATGTGTAATTTTTGTTTTGGGAAATTATTTTACTGAGTTTCCCCTCATCCTGGGTTGGCCCTGGCATGAAGGACAGAAGTTGCACCAAAGAGTCTACATAACAAGAGGGTCCACTCCTCTCGTTGAGCCAAGTAAAAAAGTGTCCTCAAAATTCGGTGGTGCCCTCTTCGCTAATGCGCACCCTTTGCGAACAGAGTTACCCTACTTGTGTTTAAAAAATTAAAGTGAAACTAATAAGTTTTTGAATAAATAAGAATTCAAATTTCGGAAGAACGCTTTTTAAAAATGGTTACGCTGACAAAAAACTTCCTCTGGAGGAAGGGGTGACTGTTTTCTTCGTTTAATTTTGACTTTAGAATGAAAGGCGAGAGGTCATTAAAATTTAAAAAAGTCTAAAACTCCGCACTGAACGAACCCAAATCACTGATGAAAAGCGGTCGATCTGCGCACGCAAGAAGGTGCTATTCCTATTCTTCTGGAGAAACAAAAGAGAGCTTCAAAACAGACTGCAGCGCCATATGAAGCAAAGAGCGGACTTCCGGCAGACACTTTTTTTGGCTGAGTGAACCATCTTGTTATGTGCTATCTGTGGTTGCACTCATCCTAAACTATCTAAATTGTGTCGATGGGGTTGGAAAATGTATTATACTGTCAATCAGGAACTGCTAAGAATAGGATGATTTACAAAGCTGAATCCACTCAGGCGTTTGACCCTCTTTATTTTGCCAGTCATAACCCATAAGGGAGCTCCTTCATCATTATAAAGTGCCAGACCTCACTGAAACAGACATTGGCGATAGCTCATTACTTTGTTCAGATGCTCACAATACCCCCCCCCCCCCCCCCCCCCCCCAATTGTTATTATTAGTAAACAGTCCACATGGGCTTCTTTCAGTAAGCCTCATTCAATTTCTTTTCCTTCCATGAAATTTTCTAGCCTCCTAAGAAACCACATTTTTGTCACTTCTATTTAATTTTCACTATCTTTGGGAATTGTCCAGCATTCACAGCTGTTCAAAAGGTTTGACCACTCAGCCTTTTATTGCTCTTTTTTGGCTCTCATTGAGAAGCTTATATTTTGGGGATTGGACTCATTTTATTGGAACCATCTTTAGCTATGGCAGTTCTTTATTCTACTTCTGTGGTATATTTGTCATCAGGTGTAATTATGTATTCTAGATAATCAAATTGATGAACTTGTTTGATCTTTTCACCTTTGCGTATGCGATTACAAATAGGATTTGCTGGTACTGAGGTTGTTTATTTAAGCTATTGCCATGCTTTCTGTTCTGTTTCCACTGTGTACAACAATAAGCCTCTACTTTCACTTTCTGTTGCAACAATAGACACAGTTGAAGGCCCTTTACTAAATCTGCAATTAAAATGGTGTCATCAGCATTTCTGATGTTATTATTTCTTCCATTCATTTTGAGATCTGGACTTTTTTCTACGTCCTAAAGATCATTTCAATAAAAAGAGGTCTAGTGACATCATACACCCTTGTCTAGGTCCTCTTTTAATCTGCTTATATTTGCTGTACTGTCCATCTATTGTTGAAGTAGATTAGCCTGTGGATATGTATTTTTTCATCTTGTCGAATGCATAATAATAGGTCATCAGAATGTAATAATAATAATGTTCCTTGGAGTGTGAAGAAAGTATTTATGCAAAAAATTGGTAGTCTAGGGGGCCTACCAACTTTGTAGGATGAAGGTCCTGAGTTTCAGTTTCAGTCCCATTTTAGATTTACATATCGTTGCTGTCCCAAGCTAAGCAGACGCTACTACAAATATTTTTACTTCTTGTATAGCTGGGTCAAATGGATTTTTAAAAAATGTTTCCACTGCAACGATATATACAAAGTTGTTGACAATTCATGAGTTCGGGCTGTCACCCCTAGGGAAGATTCAAAATGGTCAAAATTCTCTTTAAGGGGGAAAACACATACAACAAAGACAACAGTGTTTTTCACTGTCAAATTCACATTTTCAAGTACAGAGAATATGTGTCACAACGCGGTGGAATCAGGCGCTCGTCAATTTTTGGACTTGTGGAGTTATTGGTATCACTTTACAGCTTGTTCAATAGTCTTGCTTTTGGTGACAAAAATACTCATCTATCATGAATAGAAGTCGAGATATTTGGGATTAAAGGAGGTGGGGGTCGCCTGGTTTAAGAAGTAAAATTAGCAAGAAAATGGCCTCCAAAGTTTGGCGACTTCCAAGCTTGAGAGTCCTTAGAAACTGCAAATTTACATTTTGTGCCTTAAATCAACATTTTTTGTGAAATCCACGCAGAAATGTGTTTTTTAATGGGCCTTTAAGGTGTTGAATCCATACTCAAAAATTCTATAAAAATTGCAAAACAGACAGAAAAATGCCAATTTCTTCGATTTCATTATTTTGGCAAGCGCCTGATTTCACCACAATGCCTCACATATAAAAAAATTTTAAAGTTCAAATACATTGTGGTTTGTTTTTTGGGTTTTTTAATAGTATCCTCTTGTTAAAAAGGTCTCCAACTCAGAACTTAGCCTGTTCTTGACATGTTTTGAGAAGAAACTGAAAGTAATGCGCATGCTAGAGGGGGTAGTTCATTCAATCTCTTGTTCGTAACTGTGGTCGTTATTCCACTACCTTCTTCACAGACTTTGAGCATCTTCAAGTGTTTAAAGGTTAAACTGTGTTTGAAATGGCATTTCGCTCTCAGAGTTACTATCACTGAGCTGTTTAAATTTATAGTAGACATGTCATATGTACTGGAAGTTTCATTTCACATCGATAACTTGTATATATGAGAGAAAAATATGATGTGTTGGCAGAAATCTTTAAAAAATGGCAATATTTATGCAAAGAATTGTATAAATCTCTGAAAATTCGTTTCAGAGAGCGTTTTTTTTTTTGTCAGGGCACTCAGTATTGTTCTGACTTTAGATTTGGGAGCAGAACGGCATTGGGGGGAGGGGGATATTTTGGTTGTTGAATGTGAAATGGCAGTTATGTCAAGGTCTTGGACTTAAAATTCAATATGGGTCAGGGTATCAATCTTATTTTGAATAGTAGCTTTTGGTAGAAATGATCAGGTTTTTTGCATTTTTCCTGGTCTGCCGAAAAACTTTTAAATTTTGGAAACAATTTGTTGAAGTCAGAATTTGATTTAGTAGCTAACTCAGTCTCATAATTGTACCTCCATGACAGAGAAGTGAACATTGGTTCAAGTTTCAGCTACAGAGTCGAATTAAATATTACCATATAGTATACACATACTCTTTTCCCCTCAGAATGCACTTTTCTTAAAAAAGATTCAGCTTTTTTTGCGTCGGAAGATATGGTCCAGATTATTTTTTTCCAATTGAACTTTGAGCTTGAAACTAGGTGTTGAATATTCAATATAATGGACAGTCAATGCTCAGTCAATAGTCTCCATCCATGCTGTTTAAAAAAATGAGTTCTAATTTTCTCTTGATTAGGATTGTTTTGAGAAGTTGTTACTATACTGTTAAAATTTGAATAAGGAATAGTCATTGCACTTGAATGTTGTATCCTGTATTAGTTGGAGGAGTCCGACAATGCTTTCTGTACCTGTTCTATGTTGATGAATGTTATAAAGTGTTGTAGATTATGCCCATGGGGGGCATTAAACATGTACCATCATTCGCAATCATATAGTTAATTAGTTCTCATTGCATAGAAAACTGAAAAAGAAAACCTGCACAGCTGGTGGTGGATGTTTGAGGGTTGACCAGAATAGCTTGGTGCAGACTGACTAAATCACCTTAAACAGTATTCTTTCCTGGAGATTCTGGTTAGGTACAGTGTTGACTCAGTTAGTATTGTGCCTGTGCATAATGTGGATGGCCCTTGTTTGAATCCCTAAATGAAGCGTTCTTGCACTTTGGTTGTTTGGGAAGTTATCAGTACTCTCCTCTCACTTGGTTTGGTGCTATCGGAGAAGTCCATCCCATTTCCTGAATAATCTTACAATTACTGACAGTGTTTGGAAAGGGCGTTAGACCCATACAATTAGATCTACCTGGTTATCAACTGATTCTGGTCTCCTTTGTAATCTGTGTCTCCTCCAGTCCAGTGTGACCTGTGGTGAGATAAAGGGTCGAGTGTCCTGAAGTCTCGAAATGGTTTTTTAATTTTTACTGTAGGAGGGACGCAGTTGGTGTAACAAATGGTTTCAAACAGAATTATTATTTTATTATTTTAAAAAAAATAATTTTGTTTGGCAGCGATGCATACTACAATAATATTGGTAATGTTTGATCTGGTGCAAACTCTGAGCAAGCTGACTTGTGTTTAACTGTTGCTATGGTTTTCTCAGACCGATTCTTATGAATTTCTTTGTGTGCATGATCTGTGGGTGGATGAAATGTCGCTTCTCACTTCATGTAAGGTATCTGTTATTTTGTTTTGATATTTGTTGATTTCTTTTTTTGATTTCGGTCTTTGTTGATTTCTTTTCGCTTTTGTTCTGTGTATGGGGGGGGGGGGGGGGGGGGATTTTTTTATTTGTAAACGGGTTGAGGGGTGGGGAGGATCTATGATCATTTTTAGTGGATGTGATGCCTCTGTGAATTAGTCAGTGTGGCACTGGGAGAAGATATTGGTAGTGAGTGAAGTTTTTAGCATCATGTCATGAAAGCTGCCCGAGGGCTGAGCTCCCTGACTCACAGGGCTCCTCACTTCGTCATTGTACATGTATATTTTTGAGCTGTACAGATCACAGGTTCAGTACGAAGAGATGACGACTTAATAATTATTGTGATCGTTGTTAACTATTATGAATGGGTGATATCTGTACAAAAAAAAAACATGATGAATAAAGTTGGCTATGATGACTGTATTCAGTGTTGTTTTACTAGTTGTTTTTAAAAACATTAATTTAACTCTTTATTGTGGGAGTTTGGAGGGGCCCACTGGTAGATCCTACTCTTTCTTCTTTTCTTTCATTCTGTTGTTTCTGTCTTACTTTTTCTCCAGTGCTTAATGACCGTTTTTTCATCAATTTGCTCCTCTTTACTTAACCCTAACGTACGTCGTGTTTTATTATCATATCCATACGACGTGTGGTGAACTCTGTGCCACCACTTTCCACAGAGGAAATTTACTCGTTAATCAGATCCGTACGCGTTACATAACAGTCTGTCAAAATTATTTTTGAGAAATACTAAAAGTTTCAAAGAGATCTTTGTACTAGAAGTATTCTAAAATGTGAAGAATATAACCCCGGGGTTACAAAATGACCCAGGGCGTACGGATAGGGTTAATGAATAAAAAACCTGTGAAAAAAATGGCTCATCTTTTTGGTGCCTGTCATGTATACAATGTATCATGTTTATTCACACAGCTTGTTCTAGTGCCATGCAGTATGAGCACTAGTGTCTGTGATGTAGCGGTTCCCACAGAATTTTTATGGAGTTTCTCGTTGTCTTTCTGCTGGGCCGTAGCATCCTTCTCACTCAGTGTAAGTTAGCCCTGATCAGTAGGATCGAAGCCTGCCTTGTGGGTGGTTGGCTCGTGCTCTGGTGTGGTTTGCTCCTTCTTTCATTTCAAATATCTATCGTCCTGATCTCTCCTACTTCTTTTCTGTGTTTGTTACTCTCTTGTAACACCTCTAATTTTCGTCACTTTTATGACCATATTGTGTTGCAAGAGCCGTAAAACTCTTTTTTTTTTTTTTTTTAAGTAGCCTGCCTTCTCTTAAAATACCGGTATGTAAATTGTGTCTATGATTTTTAAAATAAAAAGAACAGTATCAGCCTGTGTTGGAGGATGGCACCAATTAATGGAGGCCTAAGAACGGTTTTGCTTCAAGAAGCATACATCCAAAAAGTTAAATACAGGGAAAAAATAAACTCGATTAATTTGTTCACGCTCTGTAACAGTTTGCTGTTATTGTTACTGTTATTGACCAAAACCATATTTAGATAGAATATATAATATTGGTCACAGTTACAGCACGTCTCATAGCGAAATATTATGATGTGGTAGTCTCCAAGGCCTTCGTGTTATACTTTTGCCTCCTGAGAGAAGAGTTTGAAACTGCATGTCTCAGAACAGTTGGAGGACGCCACTTGTACTTGCAGGTCCTACGTAGGCCTACTTCTTTCCTTTTTTATGTTGTCTCTGTCAATCTTACACTGAGTGAAGGTCTTTTTACTTTAAAAAAGGATGAGACGACTTTTTTGTTGTTGCTTGAACAAGTACCACAGTGCCTACCACAAAGTGGTGTAACCACACACGCACACACACGCACACACACGCACACACACACACACACACACACACACACACACACACACACACACACGCACACACCAAATAGTGATACAATAATAACTAGCGTGTGTGGCTGGTATTATGTTTGAACTACTCTCTATTGCACGTAAAGACGTAGGTTTGATCCCAGCAAAGGGAAGGTTACATCAAGCTTTCCATCTACCAGGTGTATGCCTCTTTACTTTAAAAAACAAACAAACGACTCTTGATCTTATATGTGAACAAGTTAGACAACAGTGCTTGTAACAAAGTGGTGTAACCACACACACAAACACACATCTTTCTGAGACATGGATTTTCAAACTCTTCTCTTACAGGCTGGCAAACGTTTGAAACTGATCAAGGGACAAGTATATATTGAACTTGCGTTTGTTATGAAGCTTATCTTAATGTGTTTCCAGATACATTTCTAAGCAAATTCCTGGAGTCCTTGATTGTAAATATTTCATGCCCTCGTCAAGAAGATTATTTCAGAGGTGGGCTACCGTAGTTCAGACCTGTCAGTTTGGGGCAACGCAGCTGAATTGGATGCAAAATCCCTGCAGACTGATGGAGACACGCCATGCAGTAAATTCCAGACTTCGGACTCGAGACTTGGGAATGGACCTGGCCTGTCTTCTGCTTGCAAGATTGAAGAACTGACATTGGTTCACAGATGTAGTTCTTGAGTTAATGAAAATTGGAAGGCATAATTGCTCTTTTTACTGTTTATTGTTTAATGCCACCTGTGTTTTGTTTTACAACAAACGATTATAACATGGTCTCGGGAAAGATATATATATATATGTGATTTTAAAAAAATAAGAACACTCACACACATGCGCACACACACACACACACATATACACACACACACACATACACGCACATACATACACACACATACACACTCACACACAAACAAACAAACAAAAAACCTCACACGCATACTAACAGACAACAAAAAAAAAACCCACACACATTGAATGTGTATTTATCGATGGCGGAGCGCAAGAAGTGACTATATTATTCACTTTTTGGTCCTAGCTTAATTCGGTATCGTGGATATTATCGTTACTTTTTTTTTTTACTACGTAATAGACAAAATCGTCAAAATTTCAAACTCATTTTTCTCGAAACAGTGAAGTACAGTCACTTCTCTGGGGTTCAGCTATCGATATAGTATTGATCTAGATCTACATTATTTATGCATCATTTATATAATCTATTTATGTATGATTTATCATATATATCTGTCATACATACATCATATCTATGTGTGTGTGTGTGTGTGTGTGTGTGTGTGTGTGTGTGTGTGTGTGTGTGT
>NW_004797437.1:793292-794808 GCF_000002075.1 Aplysia californica
TCTCTCTCTCTCTCTCTCACTCTCTCTCTCTCTGAGCCGTGCACACAGTTTCTGGGTCTGTACAAAGAAAGCAAGGTCTTGCTTCCAATGGATTGGAGCACCGGTTGAAATATTTGTGTGTACCCAAATGTCCATCCAGAGAGCCTAGAGGCTCTTCCTGAGCCAGATTCCAGTTAAGATTTCTGTGACTCGTTCCCTGTAGCTTCCTCTTCCTGTTCACCCTGATCTTGCCCATATCGATATCTGGGGACAAATGGATATGGAGAACAGAACAATAGAGGGTGTCACTGTCACGTTTTATGGATATGGGTGACATGGTAAGCCCAGGTTAATATACTGCATATATTTGAGAGCATCCGAACCAAGAAATAGATGGTGAACCATGATAAGCAATGTCAGCTTCAGATCTGGCACTTCATGATACATGTACCTACATTGGATATGCATGCATGGTTATACAATAGTGTATGATTGCATTGCTATTTATGTTGTATACTTTGTAGTGTTCTCACAGAATGTCTTTCTAGAGTGCGATCCCCTTTAGCTCTGCTGGTATCATGCTGAGCTAAGGTGCAGATGACCTAGCGTTCGAGTCTCCAAAGGGGTGATCTGAACTTGGGGTGTTTTGAGGAGTTTTCAAGGCTCTCTGCTGATGGACACACCGTTAGCTCAGTTGATATCATTCTGGACTTAGCAGATGACCCTGCGTTCGAATCCCCGACAGAGTTATCTGAACATGGGTTTTTTAGGGACCGACAGTGCGTTCTGAACACCACGTATTGTTTTTGAAAGTTGGAAAGGCTCTCCGCCTATTGCTTCGGTCATATCGGAGAAGGACGTTAAATTCGGAGGTTCCGCTTGGAAGATACCCGTACAGTGTAGAAAAATGGCACTAAGCTCGAACAATTTCCAGTACATTAACAGTAAACTTGGGCCCCCTGTGCGGAACTTACTTGATCTTTTATGTACATTCAGGATCTCCACTCTTCGTGAAGGCTTATTTTGTCAGCTATGACGTCACGTACAGAGGTATTTGTAAGTTTTAAATACAATTATAAAGTTATATTTAATTAGGGCCTACCTTCTAATGTCTGCTAAACGTACGTGTATCGGCTCTCCTTTCTCCTCGTTCTTTTTCTTTTCTTTTCTTTTTAACGCACTGTAGATGTTTATACACCCCCATCAACACAATTTAGATAATTTAGGGGGCGGGCTTTGACCTTTCCTTTCAGGGTTAACACGGATTGACATGGATAAAGGTCCTCGCAGAAAGGCCGGGACACACCATAAAAATTATCCCCGTACGGGATCGAATTCAGGTCTGTTGTGTGTGAAGACCTTGTGCCTAACCGCTACACCACAGACATTGGTTGACCTTGTGCGAACAGAAGTAACACATCGATTGGCTGAGACACAGGAAAACAAATATAGACCGTAGACAGAACGCGAGCTTTGGGTTTGGGTTTGTGTTTGTGTGTGTGTGTGCGTGTGTGTGTGTGTGTGTGTGTGTGTGTGT
>NW_004797437.1:796841-798758 GCF_000002075.1 Aplysia californica
ATACACACACACACACACACACACACACACACACACACATATGCGGATATGTTTGTGAAGGCAGGTACGTGACGACACATTATAATTATTAGTATTATTATATTTGGTCGTACATGTTGACTACTGCATTCAGATCGTGAGAGTCCATCACTTTGCGTAGCCTTCATGCTATATTTACCGGAACGATACAATTATTTAAATAACGAAAGGGAGGGGGGTCACTTTGTCTGGATTTTCGCTTGATCCTTGAACCACAAATTACAATGTACAAAGTACATTGTGTCTCTTGTCTATTGCGTTGTTGGAAGGGGGTTCGGGTGTAGCTTGATGTCATTCTGGGCGTTCTCCAGAACACGACAGGAGAGGAAGTAATAGCAGAAACTCTGTAGTACACCCTCTAACCTTTTTTTTTTCAAAGAGTGTACTGTGGCTCTCGTGGCCTAGAGGTTAAGGTGATCGCCTCTCATTCAAAGGTCCCGGGTTCGAATCAGGGTAGCGACGGAACAATTTTCTTCTCTAAAATTGTCTTCTTTCACCTCCTTTCTTTCTCTCTAGCAATATTATGTCGTCTGCTTTCGTCTCCACTGTCTGTCCCCACCCCCTCACCTCCTTTGCTCCTCCTCGGGGTTCCTGATTCTTTTTACAGCTTTTCCACTGCTTTTCCTTGGCTCCTTCTTACTTCTGACTTTCAGCCACACCCCTAATCTTCTGGAAGGAAAGATCTGCACATAGCCTTCTCGGACAAGGGTGAAAAATCTCGGAAGTCCCGTGTGCAAGTTGCGCACATTAAAGATCCCTTGGTGGTCCAAAATCGATCAGAGTAGGCTTCGGTCGCCACCTGGGCAAAATTCAAAATTTCCTACCAACTGAAAATGTTTGGTGTGTCCCGTGCGCTCATATGACCTTATGCAGCAGTGAGCGCCGTAAAACACTTACAACAACAAAAAAGTTCCTTGAAATGAGACGATATCAATCTTATATAGATCTAATATAAGAGTCGGTCGAGTCAATAGAGTAGTAAAAAGAAAACATTGAGTCTTTTCTTTTGAGCTCCTTCAAAGTGAAGAAGATACCGGTCGGCCTACGCGTTGAACAATGAATAGAGGAAAACAACAGGGGGTGAGTGGGGTGCAGCAGTATAGTCGTAGAAAAAAAGACTTTGCAGTCAGGAAAATACCTTGCAATTCTTATACCGTCAGTACGGGTTAGGGTATTAGGCATAAAACCCTTCTATCCCTGTGCGTCTGGGTTGGGTTTTTTTAATGTAGTGCCAGTGGATGACTTCTACGCACCCTGCCCCCCTTTCCCCCTCATAAATCTGAAGAAGACAACGACGAGAAAAGAAAAAGCCAATGTAATAGACCGATACAGGCAACGACGGAGATGGAAAGTCAATTTGCCACTTTCCCATCTGGACTTCGTATACTGTACACACATAGAGCCATAGGCCTAGATACCAAAAAGTCATAACAATAACATACACAATCGGACACCACTATTAGGCAAACACAAAATAAAAGTTTTTCTCCTAACACATGAAATATGCAACATTTTACCAAAGATAGTACAAGACTCTTGTACTATCTTTGATTTTACTTACCCATTTCGCGAAGGGACACCAAAAAAATATCGTCTTCGGTCCTGTTCAGGTGAGAGAAAAAAAAAGTAACAACATATAGGCCTATATCAGCATCTTTTAAAAAGCACCTCACACATTATTTGTTTTAACAAAATAATATTACATCTAAAACGGTTAATGAAATTTAGAACAATCAAAGATCCTATCGCCTTCAATGCTCAAAGAGAAGAGGAAGCGTCTTTTAGGCCTAGTATACTTATGCACACCAAAATTCATTTTATAAATCATGAGGTTAAATCCCAGTCTGTATGCATGCATTACATATTGTGTGTCTGGGG
>NW_004797437.1:799185-800708 GCF_000002075.1 Aplysia californica
TTATTATTATTATTATGATGATGATCCCCAATGTCCGGATCGGATGCGGGAACAACTTTCCCTTTATTATCATTGATATCGTCGTTGTTGCAGCTGTTGTTATTGTTCCTGTTATAGATGTTGTTATCACTTGCAGTTCGAAAACGGATTAGAACTATAATCATCATCAAACGCATGCCCAAACAAAATACCATATCACTGATGGTGTCATTTTATGGTGTCTGACTTGTATTGACTTTAGGCCACAGCAGTAAAATGCAGTTAGTTAGCTCCCAAACACTGCCCGTTGACCTGGAAGAACTCTGTGATAACAAGGCATGGACAGTACAGTTGTGGACAGACAATAGGGTCACAAAGTTCGAGACTGTTGTCAGAGAGATAGGCCTGCCGTAAGGAGCAGAATTTAAAATGATGTCTCGAGTGGGTTGGGTTCCCTCAGGTTCCCTTCCTTATCTCTGCCAGAGCAGAGAGTGTGCACTGGACTTTAATAGGCCCATTTTCTGACCTCTGTGGTCCGAGTTTAGCCTCGAATGTAGCACATCATCAATGCGGGACAGGCAAAAGTTGTGGTGTCTGTGACAGGGTCACGTTTTCTATTGAGAATTAGTCGAAACTGTCTAAGACGGCCACTCATTGTCGCAGAGAAAAGTAGTCGTCTTAGAAAAGTACCTGTCTTTTACACTGTTATTGTAATGTAAAAAAAAAAATACGCAAGGGAGAAAATGGAAATAGCCGTTTGTACTGGTGGTTGTCTTTATACAGGTGGTCGTTACAGCAGGTTCGACTGCACAAAATATGTTTCAAGCCCATATTTACTGAGAAAGAGCTGGGCTGACTTGGTCCTGACAGTCATAGCCAACTCAGGCTTAGGGGAAAACAGCATTATAAACGGACAAAAATAAAACAGCTAGATCTAACTCACTCAAGAATCAAACTCCCATCCTTTTCGAACAATGATGAAGAGCGTAGATATAATTGTTTCAGTAAAGAAGTCACTTACAGTGGTATGAGGGACGGGGTTATAATGTGTTAGCAGGAAACGTAGAAAGCAACATTTCAGATTCTGATAAACAAAACAAAGAGTTTATGTAACTTTGATGGCTGAACATGACTTGGCATCTTTACGTGAAATGAAAGACTGACAATCACTGTATGCAAGATCAAAATGATATCACCGGTACGGAATATGTCGGACTAACTTCAAAGCAGACCAGAATCTTTTAGTGACATTGCAGAATGCCTAACTTCACGAAAACCCTCGAGATTTCGAGACGTTGTTAGTTTATGTTTTTGTTTGTTTGTTTGTTTGTTTGTTTGTTTGTTTGTTTGTTTTGATTAATTGAAAACCATATTTTTCGGATTATGCTTTAAAACAAATTCATCCTTAGGCGTTTCAGACACACTCAAACCTTTCTCCTAACCTATCTTTATCATGTTATGCATATTGTCCTACATAATCTCACAGATAGAGAGAGAGAGAGAGAGAGAGAGAGAGAGAGAGAGAGAGAGAGAGAGAGAGAGAT
>NW_004797437.1:803758-806647 GCF_000002075.1 Aplysia californica
TAAAAAAATCCCCCTCTTTCCCAACATACGCCTCATTCAAATATTAAGGATAAACGCATACGAAAATGGAAGTTCCTTCCCTGCAAGTTTAATGTTTCATTACAAACGAGCCTAGAAGTCTATGCCGACCTCTATGTTATCACTAAACATGTCATTCGGGTTATTTGAGTGTCTTGCAAAGGACCACAAATCCGTGACCTTTGGAGTGCTTTAGTGGGACTTTTTAACACAAAGACACTGTCAAATATAGACGATAGCTACTGGGGAAAAGGAGAAGCACCACTTGACACCAGGACACCAGATAGCGCATTACACAATTTGATGAAAATGAAAAGTGCATAATAATATAATATTTATAACGCAATACATTATCAACAGCAACAACAACAACAGCAAACAGCTTCTGGTAGCAAATCGAAAACTCACCTTTTGTCTTACAAACAATAATCGGTTGTGAAATTATCTTCAATGTGATGACAATAGAAAAATTTGCCTACTGTACTTTAAAATTTGGTGATCATTGGCATTCAGGCCATTAAATGAATGTTGCAATGTAGTTAGCTAGTCTGCCAACAACAGCGTCTGTGGTGCCCTTGTTAGGATTTTTAATGTATTGCATACGTAAAACTTGAGTTCGATTCCGAAGTAGGTTAGTTGTTTTTATAAAGTGTCCCCAACTCTCTACTGAGATACTGTATCCCACTCAATCCCGAGTTGGCACCTTCAGGATGGGTGGAAGCAGCGCGCTTCTTACTACAATCCCAATAGTGCAGATGTTGTGAGATTAAAACATTAATACTATAGAATGTCTAGAATATCTACCAACCTGCAGGATGTTCCCACATCGGCATCAACTTTGGCGGCACTTTCTTCTCCGCAGTTCGGATGAGGTACTGGTAAAAGTTGCTGGCAAATCTTGGCATAAGACGCGGCATCGTGAAACTTGGTTGTCCTACGTCTGGTCTGATCAGAAACTGGATAGATCCACCGAGGCTAGGAGTTCCAAGATCCGAGAATTGGCACTTAAACAATTACTTGAGGAACGCGCACTCCGGTCCGCTCAGAAAGGCATCGCAGCTGTAAATGTTTCCTGGCCCCAGTTACCTCGTAGACTCCCTCAGAGAATGAGTCTAATTTTCCATATAATATCGCAGTGTCACACACCGCAGGTCTGCCTGGCCGTCTGCTGGGGACACAGAGAGGAGGCTACAGTGTAAGTCAGTCGGCTGATAACAACGTACAACAAGTCAGCTCGAGAGATACAGGACGAACTTGGCCTGGAAACATAGCGGGGTAACCAGGAAGTTTTGTTGATGTCCTTGTGGACTCTTAAAACGGGTGTTCTCTGGATATTGCGGATATGATATTATATAATTTCTTATAATTCAGGTCGGCAAACCTACTAATAAAAAATAATAATGAAAAGAATTAAGGCTAAAAGTTGAGTTCTTACCAGAGAGATTTACAGTATTACCAGAGAGCTGTCACTTCACCCGGATGCGCGTACATTGTATCTGGGTCACCAGCTGATCGTGGTTATAAGCGCGGTAAACAAACAAATTGTGTCTATTGTTCAAGGCATTTTCATTTTTCATGGCTCCAGTTAATTTGAGGTGTCAGTTGTGTTCTTCTGTAAACTACATCAATTCCAGAAATAAAGATTCAAATTTTAATTGTACTTTTTCGATTCCTCAAAGAATGAAGTAAGATTGCCTGCTTAAGTAAAATATAATTTTGACGAATCTAAAAATACAGAAGCTAAATAATGATAATGTGATTGTGGTTTTACCAGACTGACACTCCATGCGCAAACTCAACACACTTCGATTTAGTTAAATATCGATCTTAAGGTTTTAAATTTTTATTATGCCAGTCTAAATCCCAGAAGTGGCTTGCATTCTACTCGTGAAAAATAATATGTTGTCTGGGAAAAGTTGTCTAAATACAAGGTGCCATCGGTGGGTTTAGTAGATGTACTTCCCTTTTCCGATTACCACATTTTGTTTTTTTAATTTTTCTTCTTTGTTTGCAGTGATGGTATTTTTAAAAGAGGGGGGGGGGGGTCCAATGTAAATTCTTATGAAGTAGATGTGTTATTATTACTTCATGTTGTTTTTTGGATGATCTGACATTGTGGGTATTTTACAATAAACCCTTTATACATGTTGGAGATTGTTTCTTTGATGTGCTATTTATTTAATGTGTGACTCTGAAATGATAGAGGGAGGACGAAAGCAGGGAGCTATGCGTATTCCCCCACACCACCCTTGGCAACGAATCATTTGTAAGATTAAGAACCTCCTAGGAAAGACGCGAGTTTTCCTGACATAAATTTGTACTTATACCAAAACAAAATCTGTCCTTTGTCAGTACACGATGCCTATCAATCATTTCCGTCATCCCTTTTTATCACGAGCAAAGCGATGGGAGATACATTGCAGACGAGCTGGTTTAGACGGAAAGCAAGGAGCTTAAAACTAAAGGAGCCTCCTCTCTCTCTTCGCGGCGCCACGAGCGGCACGCCGTGGTGGGGAGTAAATATGGCCGCCGACTATGGTCTAAACTCGCCAACCGCGGTGTTTCTTTTTGTAGAATCTTATATGGCAAGGCCACGCAAGGAAAAGGGGATGGGGCTGGGACAAGGAGCTTAAAACTGTAACATCCTTGACGGAAGAACTAAACAAAGAAAATGAAATTTGTTTTGTGCGAGGAACATTTTAAGACATCGTGCTTTACTGCCCCATCTTCCACTGCTCCCCATGCCCGAAAAAAGCTTAAAATGACAGCCGTTCCAATATATTCAATGTTCCAAATCCTCCCACTAATGTGACCCCTACGATCCCTTCCTAATTTGAGAGAGAGAGAGAGAGAGAGAGAGAGAGAGAGAGA
>NW_004797437.1:809107-811127 GCF_000002075.1 Aplysia californica
GTCGAGGACAGGGACTTTGAAGAACGAGTAGTTTTGCTGAAACTTAAACAGGGGGAAAGGACATGATAAACGCTCTGACAACAAGATCTGCAACAAGATCTGGCAGACAGGAAAATGGCCAACTCCACGGACACAATCACTAGTGATTACACTCCCCAAGAAAGGTAACCTGCAACTATGTCAGAATTACCGTACCATCAGTCTAATAAGCCATCCCAGTAAGGTTATGTTGAAGATAGTGCTGAACAGATTGAAACCACAGGCAGAGAAGATAGATCATTGCCGAAGAGCAGGCAGGCTTTAGAGCAGGGCGCAGCACAACAGAACAGATCTTCAACCTCAGGATACTGTGTGAGAGGTACCTCCAACACCAGCAAAACCTATACCATGTATCTTCGTTGATTTAAAAAAAAGGCCTTCGACAGGGTCAGGCATGTAGCCTTATGGGCAACCATGAGGAAATATAACATCAACGCCAACCTGATCAACGTCATACAACAACTATACGACAAGGTCTCCAGCGCAGTCTACCTTAACGGCAGCATGGAGGACTGGTTCAGGACAACGGGTCGGGGTGAGGCAAGGCTGTTTGCTCTCTCCCACTCTCTTCAACATCTTCCTAGAACGAATCATAACTGACACACTGGAACTGGAAGACAACAATGGAACAATCAGTATTGGAGGCAAGACAATCAGAAACTTGCGTTTTGCCGATGACATCGATGGATTAGCAGGAGAAAAACAGGAGCTCGCCACACTAGAGGGGCGGCTGGACACGACCCCAGCGGCGTATGGCATGGGGATCAGTTCCGAGAAAACCAAGCTAATGACCAATAATACCAATGGCATCAACGCGGACATCAAAGTCAGGGGCGAGAAAGTTGAGACCGTCAACAGCCTCAAATACCTTGGATCAATCGTCTCAGATGAAGGCTAAAGACAAGAAATTCTCTCCAGAATCACGCAAACAACAACTGCGCTGTCAAAACTGAAGCCTATTTGGAAGGACAGAAACATCACGCCCCACTCGAAAATCAGCCTTATGCGCTCACTGGTCATCTCAATATTTTTATACGCCTGCGTGTCGTGGACACTGACAGCAGAATTGGAAAAAAAAAGGGTTCAGATAGCATCCAGAGATGAGATGTTACCGCAAATAACTCATTGACATCTCATACAAAGACCACATTTCAAATGCTGAGGTGAGGAACAGAATCACCAACGTACTGGGGCAGCATGAAGATCTACTGACAACAGTGAAGAGACGAAAATTAAAATGGTATGGGCATGTCACAAGATCCACAGGATTTGCCAAAACAATCATACAAGGAACCGTACAAGGAAAGAGAAAGAGAGGAAGGCAGTCGAGAAGGAGATGGGAGGACAACATTACAGAGTGAACTGGAAAGACGATGGGTGACAATCTGAGAAAAGCAGAGGACAAAGAGAAATGGCGAGAGCTGATTGTCAGATGCAGTGGGGCCCCCACGGTTGCCCCAACAACGGGATAGAAGAAAGAAACTGATTATGCCTTTAATTACTGTAATATTTATTCAGACCTGTAGAGACTAAGTAATGTCTTTGCGTCTATATTATTAGTTTATTAAAACGTATGGTAAATTAGTTCAAACACAACTTTTACGGCCGAGGAAGGCAGGGGAGTAGCCTTAAATACGCAATAGAATTCACAGACCCACTTCTTTGGAGGCCTAGTAACCCAGTGAACCAACTACAGACGGTACTAAATTTATTCATGACATGACAGCTTCGCCGTGGCAGTGGTAACCGCGCTTATAGGTTTTCGCGTCCCGCACCGGGCGATACCACTGTTGTAATGTAGTGACGTCACGAGTGCTGCCCCTCTCTTACTCTAACCTCCCTGGTTCTTACTCAGCAGAAGTATTATACATTGTATTCATGATAACCAAATATGCCCTCCCTTCCACCACCCCCTCTCTCCCCTTCTCTCCTTCCTCCCACTCTCTCTTTCCCCTCTCTCTCTTTCTCTCCTCCCTCCCCT
>NW_004797437.1:811256-815187 GCF_000002075.1 Aplysia californica
CAGACAGACAGACAGACAGACAGACAGACAGACAGACAGACAGACAGACAGACAGGCAGACAGACAGACAGACAGACAGACAGACAGACAGAGATTGAGGGAAAAAGTGGTAATAACACAGACCGACAGACGGACAAACAGACGGACAGACAGAAGGAAATCGGAAAAAAAGACAGACAGACAGACAGACAGACAGACAGACAGACAGACAGACAGACAGACAGACAGAGTGTACTAAAGGAGAAATATCGAGATCGAAAGCACTTATTAGGAAACCTTGTGACATGACAGACATGAAGGCTTGGTCGGCCAGACATAGATCTCTGTGCTCGTCATCAGAGAATATGATGACGGGACGACTTCAAAAGACTGCTCATCTAATTTCTTGACGAACTTGTGGTCCTCCAATCTCATTTTAAAGTACGCTTGTATTAAATCGGCGAGTTTGGGGAGGGAAAAGGGGGGAGGGGGTAATATTATGTGACAGCTATTTCCTTGTGGTGTTTTTTTAATTGTATAAAAACAAATTTGTCTCTTATGTGGTTGACTGGATACTGGACTTTGAGAGAAGGACTGATTCCTGAACTTAAAGCGTTATCCCTGATCCTTTCTTGTTTTTGTTTTTGTTTTGGGTTAGATTTTTATTTAGGGGGGGGGGCTGTCGTTTCGTTGTTGTTAATGTTGTTGTCGCTATTGCTGTTGTTTGTTTGTTTATTTGTTTGTTTATTTGGGTTCTTTTGTTTTCATGGAGGGTGTATTAAGAAAAACCGCAGCCTTTAATTTTATTAGTTTTAAAAATTGTTCTAAAAAAGGAGAAATTTGTTGTACTCCAAAACCTATTACGTATTACGTAGATGTTGATTGAACACAAGGACATACACACTCACACACACACACACACACACACTCTCTCTCTCTCTCTCTCTCTCTCTCTCTCTCTTTCTCACATACACACACACACACACGCAATGCGCTGAAAGCACTGAATTCCATGAAGCCGACGGAAACAATTGTTAGCGAAACATTTGTTCAACTTTCAGCAGAGACCTTATATGACGTTCTTTCTTTCAACCTCGAACATTTCACATAACTATAACATTTCTGTTACATTTTCCGATACAACATCGGCACGGTTCTTGTGGTTGGTTTATTTGTGCGATTAATGCTTTCCAACACGGCATTTTCTTTTGTGAAAATACGTATCGGTCGTGTATCTAATCGACATTTAGCATAGATTTGAACCAATTGAATTAAAATGAGATGCGATTATAAATAATATGATTATTATTATGTTCAGTCAGTGTCAGTTCTAAAGATATCTAGATCTACCTCTGCCTCTCTTTCTTTTTACTTTTTCCAGCGATAGCAAGACAATGCCCAGGACGTGTGTGTTGTATAGGAACTGAATATTGAATATCTCCTAGCTTTGATAAACAAAAAACAACGACAAAAGCAACAACAACAAAACAAGCAAACAAACACCCTAACAAAACAAAGAAAACATCAACAACCAAAAACAAACAAAACAAAACCAAATAAAAAAACTCGACTGCCCCGTAGGGGCCAACCTTCAGAATTTGATTTTTTTTTCTCCTTTCATGAACTTCTCAACATTGTCTTAAGTGCCTCTAGTCTATTTTTATATCTTTAGCATTATTGGCCAACGGGGCGGCCCAGCTTTCGTAGTAGTGGTCCTAGAACTTTTTATCTCGCCTTTTTATTTTAAAAAAATATTTTGTGAATTGTAACACTGTAGAGATCCGGTGACACCAATCAGCTTCTTTTAACCTTTTAAATCCTTATTCATTGTATTCTCCCCCAGTTAATCGTATAGCAGCTATCTAGTCCTCTGATATCTAGATCTAGATCCCAGTGCAACATTTGTAATAATTCTTAAACTGTTTGCATTTATTTCTCGCTCTTTCAGAATTTAAAATAATTTAAAGATTGTGCACCGCGAAAACGGAGAGAAGGATAGATCTCTAGATTTACTTAGATCTAATGAATAACGAAAAGCACGAAGGACGAAGGCTTTACTGATTGGTTCGATTATGCTCGAAATTCAAAAACAGGAAGTAGCAATTTTTTCTGTTTCATGAACGTTTGACAAAGTGTTTACTGGATGTGCCGAAAGAGAACGAATACAAAAAGCCTGTACTTAACAATACAAAATCAAATGATTGTGTGAAAAGCGTGGACCTGATTCAACAAAAATGAAACCTCAGTAAGTAAACTAGACTCTAGACTAGAGCTAGAAATCTAGATTTCGTGTATCATCGACTCCGATCACCTCGCCCATCGGCGGCATCGGGCTGAAACTGAAGTGTCTGAAGAATCTAAGGCTCTTTGAAATGCCGTGTAGCCTATTAGATCTAGATCTATTTTTCTCTCTGCTCGCCTCGCCTCACTTGTTGAGATCCCACTCCCACCTGACTAAACATTAAACTCATAAAAGCCAAAGAAGCACTGATAAAATGGGACAAGAAAAATCAGTTGAAGCAATTAAAGCGGGTGTTGATGCTTTTTTCGGGAGGAAGTTCGTAATCATAATCGAGCCAGTCAAGAGCGACCAAGGTCCAATGTCTGATGAAACAAAACTAGAATCTAGATCTAGATATATCTAGATCTAGATCTAGAATAGAGAGGGTTAGGCTGTAGAATAGAGGGTTAGGATTTGGGGTTGGGTTTGGGTAAAAGGGTTAGGTGTTTGTTGGAGTGGTGGCTCGTTACAGAAGTCCTTCCTTTTTATTCTTGAAATGAATCTTCTAACAAGACTTTCTTTGTCCTAGATCTAGAGATATCTAGATCTAGTTGGCAAGCAATTGTTTTTCATTCAATTTCAACCCTTTAAATATTCAAAATTTGTTGGTTGAATCAAGATAAGAAATCTAGATCAAGGCTAGATCAGGGTTTGGGGTAGGCCTAGTCTAGATCTAAATCTAGAGGTCCCTCACCTACTTTATTGGAAGATAGAGATAGCATTTTATTGTGACTGAGTGACGCTGTGGACAACTAACACAGCGTTAATAGCAACAGAGTGGCTCTGTGACAATTAATGCCGCGTTAATTGCGACAGAGTGAGTCTGTGACCCCCCAAAAAAGGAAGTGGTGGCTATTCTCTCCAGGGGTGAGAACACCGTTACCCTGTGTCTGTCTTTCTACTTTCTATTCTCTCACCCCCCCCCCCCCTCAGACACACAGAACAGGACAGAGAATTTAGCTTTTATAAAAAGTTGTACAGACCTAGATCTAGATCAGTTTCAGGTTTAGTTTTATCCAAGTGACTATTTCTCAGAACGTTCAGGAAAATAAACTTGAACTCTATTTCTCCGAATGGTTTCCGTTTTCGAGATTTTTTTATTTGCGAAATTTAGGCATCATCTTTCATTCTGCCGTTCTGCGAGGACTGGGAAGAAGCATTTTTTTGCATCAAATTCAATTGCTAGAGCGAGAGATTTTTGAAGGGAGTGTATACAGACCCGGTAACCGGGAACAAAGTCATGAAATATAGAGACCTGGTAGGGGAATTTTTTTGTGAATTCAGTGCCCTGTTGACTGTTGGCTCAGGGTAGACCTAGGTTCTTCTAGATCTATGGCCTAGGTCTAGATCTCGACGGACAGACTTTTATATAAACCATTTTAATCTAGTTTCGAGGCCTAGATCTAAATGAAGATTGCGGATGTCTTCGATGAACGATCATTTTTACTTCATTTTGGAGTTGGAGGAATCAATAAAGATAATTTGAAGTTGAAGAAAAGAACAATGTCATGATTTCAATCAAGCAGTCACCTTCTATATTTCTCTATATCTCTCCATCTCTCTCCCTTCTTTTTTTCTGCCTCTCTCTCTCTCTCTCTCTCTCTCTCTCTCTCTCTCTCTCTCTCTCTCTCTCTCTCTCTCTCTCTCTCTCTCTCTCTCTCTCTCTCTCTC
>NW_004797437.1:816051-861018 GCF_000002075.1 Aplysia californica
GCCTGCACACACAGACACACTCACACACATAACATACGCAGTTGCACACTCACACACGGGCCACTCAATTCGCAATTATTATTAATAAATCTTGAGAATGGAAACCGCTTGGAGAAATAGAGTTTATTTTCCCGAACGTTCAGAGAAATTGAGCCGGCCTTAGTTTATTTAATGGGCTGGGTGAAGGCCATTTCACATGAACAGCAAACAACAGCGAAAAAAAATAAAAAGCTATTCCTAGATCTAGATCTATGGTTATAAAGTATGCAAGAACGAAATGTCGAGCAAAACGCATGTCTCCAGGATACCTAGATCTACCGATACTCACAATTATAGCTTAATTTTAAGAAGGCTATTTGATTTTTAAACAAAAAGTTGAAAAGGCTATCTATGGCAACGGTAATCAGTAGAGAATGACGGGTGATTTTTTCTCACCCGAAGTAACAATATAGGTGGCCAAAAAAGACTTTAAGAAGAAAAACTGACAAAACACACATGCACATTCACGCACTCACACAACACACACACACAAATACATATACACACACACAGACTCACAAACGCACACTGCACGCGCTTCTGGCTTTATACACATGTACACACACACACACACACACATGATACACACGCACACTCCCACACACACACAAACTAACAGACAAACGAACAAAGACAGTCGCAGCTCTTTTCTTGTTGTTGTTGCTGTTGTTGCCCCTAGTGATTTTTGTTGCTGTTGTATGCTGCTGACAAAGTGGGATTCCCTCAATGATGTCAAACAAGATGGCTATTACTATAAATTTTGGCCAATGGCGTTTAGTTGTCGTTCTCTAGCTCTCCGCTTGTCATTTTATCACACTGGTGCAGTCAAGACGACACCGTCATCTCGTCACACCCCAAATCCACAAGGTTGAAAAAGACAGTCATTTCGGGATTGCAAACATCAAACGGGCATTGTCTTGTCATGGCAATCGCAAATCATAATTTTTGGGGGAAGTTTGGGGCTTGTCAGTAGAAGGACGAGGGAGGGGGCTGTGCGAGTCGTCGTGCCTACCTGATCAGCTGCACCGTTCATAAGTATGTACTGACAATATTGAAATTTATCGAGTCTGATCAACAAAGTTTTTAGGTATTATTATTGATGAAAAGTGTAATTGGGATAATTGGCAAGATGATATTAGTTTTCTGTTAAAAATAAATTAGCTAATAGAATTGTATGGTACTGCAATTTTGCTAAAAGCTAGACCTTTCCTTTCAAACAAAGCCTTTAAATTAAATCTTTAGCAGCTTTAAATTTAAACTATGTTGATGGCTATTCTCCGGCATCACATAATAATTATAGTTGCCCATGTCGCTTCTCCACAGTTTTCCATCTCCCCTGTCGGCACCGATTGGCCATTATTGTTGCAAGTTTCTAAGTTAAGTGCCAGATGCGCCTTCTGAAGAAATGCCGAAGCTGATGAGTGTTTGTGTAAGGCCATAACGTGCCAGTAGGGGAGATGAAAGCTGTGTGGAGAAATGACATGTGCAACTATATGTGACGCTGGAGAATACCATCGATCTATTGGCCGGCGCGATGCTGGAAAATAATTAGCCACTTGCAAATTCAAAATCAAAAGTAATAACTCTAGATTTAGAGAGATCTCTATCATACTCTGCTTTAAAAGAATTAAGTAGAGTAGATCTAATTTAATTTAATATTTTAATTCTGGTATGTTTTACTTTCAGTCCCAGAAATATTCGCTTTTGGTTGAGCCAAGTCACATTTTTGGCTGCAGAACACATGGCCACTAAGAGTAAAACAGTTGCAAAATCAATTATTTTCAAGAAAATTTCAAAAAATCACTTCAAATTACAGGGCTACAGGGTAATGGACAATAGTTAGTTATAATATAGCCAAGCTAACGAGGCCTCCTCCATTCCCCGAAGAAATCTCCCAGGATTGGTAGTGAAAGTGAAATAAAATTCTAAAACCGGCCCTTGTTTAAAGTTTCCTTAGAGCTTACTGTCAAGTGTTCTGTCTTAATTGTAATTATCAAGTCGCTCTTTTATCAAAGTAATGATTATATTGTCATCATGTAGGAAAGATACCTTCTTAGGCCTATACTATAGAGGCTAAGTTTGTCATGACAAGATGATCCTTTGTTTGCTGAATATCGATCAGAGAATAGATAACGAGACTTAAATTTATGATAAGGGCCTAGGCCTATCTATAGTCTAAAAATGACAAACAAAAGAATGTTAGTGTTAGTGCATCCTTTTTTATAAGAACCGACTGACTGTGCACTGGACAAGACTGGAGCGTGTGAACTATTTTCTTTCAAATTCAAGTTGGTTGTAGAGATTATTAAGTAATTAATATCCTGCCCTAATTTAGACTTTTATTTAGTATTTAAAAAATAAAAGTTGTAAAGTTACATTTTTATGTTGATGTAATTATAATTTGAAATTAGTTATCTGTTATGTTTAGCTCTGATGCAGATTCAACCCATGTCATCGATCTCCTATCCTTTAATTATAGATGACTTAGAGTCCAGGGACACATTGTGATCACTAAACTATGCTTGTTTTGGTACTTTTTTGCAGCCCTACTTTTTCATTTGTTTGTCGTAAAAGAAGCAAATATAGAGACCTTGATACTTGACATTCTTTGATCATAACAGCGCTTTTGAATATTGAAGTGACTATTCGGACTCATATGAATAGCCTCCTGTCGCTGTTTGGGCTCAACTCCGAGGTGCGGATATGTAATACGGGGTGGCCATTTTGGGGGATGGGGTCTGGTCGGGCCGGTTTGCAAGCCAGATCCCCTCCCCAATAGGCATCACTATCAGAATATGTATTGTATTGTCCTGATTTTTTTACATCATGTAAAGTCACTAAAAGTGTGCTGTTGGAAAAGCTTTTCCTGTAGACCAATGTTACTTTGAATAACTGACTTTCGTTCCCTTTGGAAAGGTTTTTAACTTTTCTCTTCTTAAATTTCTGAATGGACTTCCAATTGATCAATGATTTTGTGTTTCCCGTCAAATAAAAGCGGGTTTAGACTACCTATATTGATAGAGTTATAATCCTTTGTTGTTCTGAAACTTTGATTTTCAAATTTTTCACTGCTTTGAGCTCAGATTGCTGTTTCCCTGTCCCTGTAGCAAAGTAGTATCGATATGGCATTTCGACTTGGAATATTATCAAGATCTTCTTTTGTGTTTGTTTCAGCTCAGAATTCTCTGTGGTAGTCAGGTAACTGTTACAATTGCGACAAATATATATACAAATGATCGATATTAATCTTAGTTCTGTTGTTACTCTTGAAATAAGCTTCATCCGAGTTCATGCAAACAAAACTGCAAAAACAAACCTGATGACAACTGTGCTGCAGGACAAAGTAGAAGCACAAAGAAATCTGAGAGGACTTTTTACCCGAGGCTAACCCCTTCACCACAGACACTGATGATGCAGTTGTAGCTGGGATATAAAAATGTAAACATTGTGAAGGAAATGCCACAGGTGTATGGTGTGGACTTTTTTTTCCAGATATTGAAGTTGCGAGACGAGGGGCTGAGAAGTGTGTGTTGGTTTGATGTTTGCAAGAATGTACATAAAATTGTTGTAAGGACGAGTTGTATTGTGATTTTGATAGATTTGTTGATAAACTGTAATTGTTCTATTTTTCCCAGAAGAGGGAAAACTCCTCGGAAGAGAAATGCAAATTCGCCATTCCAAGAGCCTGTGGAGGTAAGATTAAGATAACTTTACTTAATTGTGATGCATTTATTTGTCTTTAACTTAACATATAAAAGTAAAAGTGAATTAAGGTGTCATTGCTCATTGCTGTGGATATAGCGCATTGAACAAAGTCCTTGAAAAAGATTCCCAAGATCAATGTATAATTTGTTAACACTATTTATTGTTGTAAAGTTACTCGAAACACTGTTTTCTTTGCTTTAGAGAAATGTGGTTTATTTGCAGATTTGGGAATTTCATGAAAGGGGGAAAAGGATTCTCAAATGGTTGAGATAGTTCTGAAAGAAGCCTGCATCAGATGGTCATTAATTAAAAACAAAAGAAGAGAGAAAAATATATACATGTAATTAAATCTAATGCAGTTCTTAGGATACTACTTGACCTGTGGTGGAGGCCTCTCGTTGGTGAAATGAAAGGCAAAACTGGCAAAGATAGACTGAGAATAACTTTACAGATGGATGACGAGACAAAAATTACAGTAATATAGCTAGAGTGTTTTGAGAGCCTCTGAGCAGAGGAATGAGTAGTGGAACCATTATTGCTGATATAATTTGTTTCAGATTTGGTTCTTGGAGAAGTGGAGCTTATTTTGGGCATTTTAGTTGTGCTGTTTCTTGAATTTAGCTGAAGGGAAATCTGGATTGCTTAGTTGCTGCCATTTTGCAAATCCTGCAAGATCAGGAGACGTTAATTGTACATCAAACTTACTTTATCATTCAGGCCATAGCTGTCATGTACACTGCAAATTGTATAAAACGATATAAATTCAATTTGTATATTTTTGTTATTGGTTGATGTTCTGTCTAGGGTAGTGGTAAGATAGTACAGGTTGTGCTTTTTTCTGCCAGAAGGACTTTCCTGTCGTACCCTTTATAAAGTAAGGTTTGCAAAATGAAAAATGAAATAAATTACTTTGTAGACAAAGGAAATGAGTACAGTAGTCTCCGCCTAAGATCCCGGTTCGCTTAACATCCCGCTGTTTTTAAGAAAACTGAATTTTTACTATACAAAAGTCACCTCTAAGATCCCGCTCTGATTCACTCTGAAGGTCTACATTCGGCTAAGATCCATCCTTTCAGATCATAATTTGCGGAACAAAAACCTGTGGGCACAGCCGATCCACCCGGAGTGAAAAGTTTAGATCAATAAACTGTCCGTCGCATCAAAGATCAGTCACTAGTGTGAATGTGATCGTATACACATTGTTTGTAAAACTAGATGAAGCGATACAATGTTTGCCCCAGACGGGATCACACCGGGATGTGAACTGACTGACACGTTTGTTTTCTCCATGCATCACACTCACACCTTTGCTTTCCCCCTAAACCTACATCACTCGCTGGGTGGGTAGGGCCTACATGTTCGCTCCAGGCGGGATCACATCGAACCGTGAACTTTTTAGTTGTCTCTGCTCCCGAATTTGCGAGACAGACTGAATTTTAATGCTTTTAAAAAATTAATTAATTCATCAGTAGCTTTTTCCAAAATTTACCGATTTGGTCGAGTCAGTATTAACATATTCTTTGATGCCATCTTGCCCTTTCTCAACTACACTTACAAATCTAGTGATGGATTACGCAAACCGCCTTGACAAAATCATCCTTTGGCTATCGATAGGGTTTGATCTGAGTTGAGGTTAGCAAAAGCAGCACTTTCTTTTGATGTTACCCTCCAGTCTGTTTTGACAAAGGCCACAGTAGTGTGGGTCCACTGGGTTGTGCTGCCTACGCGACAGGTGAACACATGAACAAGCCACTGAATCTGCATGATTCAACCGCCGGGCTGCAAAACTGGCACTTGGGCCGTTGAATCACGTGGAAATTGGGGATTGGTGTGATATAGGTGATTGATTTACTGAAGGATTGAAACACTTTGCGGTAATTTTTCAAACTCGGGATTTTAACATTATACTTAAGGTGTATCAAAGGCTGTACTATATAAAGAGATCAAAATGTGATTTTAGAAAATTTTGTCTCTTAGGCAGTTGAACCACGCGGCTAGCGAATTATTCATTATTTATCCATTGTATTTTAGGTGTACTGTCGCCTTCGACCTTTGGACGACCCAAATGAGCCGGCTTGTGCTAAGCCATTGAGCAATTCTGTTGTGCAGCTGACACCTTCTGATGTAAGTATTTTGTTTTCAGTTTTTCCCCATGATAGCTGCTACTGAAATGATGCTTGTTGTAGTTTGAAAAGAAAACCCCTTGGAATATCAGGCTTGAAGGATTGAGTGTACCCACATCCTTGTTCAGCAGTAGTGGGATGCACAAATATACAAAATGCAGTGTTTGCAGTCTTCCTTTTACCTCATGTGTCTTTGGGTATACCAATACGTGGTATGCAAAATTGTGAAATAATTCTTACAGGGATGACTTTATTTGCTCTAAATATACCATGCAGGCTGGGCTTCTTGTTTTTTTTAAATTGGTGATGGAAAGACAAATGAGGGAAGCTTTGTAAAGTAAAAATGTATTGTGGGAAATATTTGTGAACTATTTTAGGTCTCTTTTGAACTTTTCCTTTCATCCTGTCTGTTTTTTAAGTCTGCAAGCCCTCAGTTCCTCTACTGTTATTATCTCTAGGAGAGACTTAATCAATAATCAGTTCACTCTAACACAAATAGATTGCTATTGTTTTTATTTTTATTTGTTTTCAACTCTTTTGTCCTTGTTCTCTGCTGTTTGGCTTGCCCTTAATCTGTTTCCTGTTCATGAAATCTGAAAGCTCATTTTTATGTAGTATGGCCTGCATTTTGAAAAAAAAAAATCTATATAAGTTTTCCTCTGCTCCCCAGAGTAATTGCTTCTCTATTTGGCCTGCTTTCTTCGTATTTTTGCTTACAGTTACAGGAACTGCCATTTGTACCATATTCCTATTTGTGAGAAGGCTCGCATTACACCTGACAATATTCCTGATTCTAATGGCAATTTATTTCAAACAAACTGGACTTCTGATATTTACTTTTCTGCCTCAAATAGGAGACATATTCTGGAAATCAAGAACACTATGAACGTATTATTTATTAAAAGGGGGACTACACTGAAGAAATATCACGACACTTAGTTCAAAAGATTCTCTCTGAAGTGATACAGTAATATACCACTTTTAAGAAATGTTTATGGAGCATGATCTTTGGATGACCTGATATATGAAACTACTGGGACAGCAATGAATTAAGAAAATGAATAATATGTATTGTATCTGGGGTTTTTTTAAAAGCAAAATTGGTGCCTTTTTTTATTTTGTTTGTTGTGATGCATAAAACATTTGAAGATGTAATGCAAACATTTTTCATTGTGCAATTTTCATTTTCATGTGCACTCCTGCTTTCTTTTGGCCCTGGTTTTTAGTGACTTTTATATAGAGTATTGCTTTGTTTCTGTTGCAGGCTGTCTTCGTTTAGTTTTTTTTTGGTTTATATTGATGTCTTGGAAGATTAAGAACTTTTCCCTCTGATTTTGACTTGACTACTTTGATTTATTATGGATATCTCCTGAACAGCTTGGTTATATTATATATGCATGGTTATTTTGCATGTATGCTTGGCTAGTTATTGAGAATTTTTAATGAATTTCAGAACGCTGTGGTTAGAAATGGACAAGTGAAAGAGGTAAGCTCTTTCTTTCCAAAATTTTATTTTTCCTTAGTCTATCTTTACAGAACATCTTTAGTAAAAATATAGCTTTTTAATACATTTTGTAAAGAAAATTCTATAACATAGTTACGGCTGTTCTATTACTGTCTTGATGGAACAGTCTTATTTTAACATTTGTTTTATGCCTTGTGGCCCACAGCTTTGGTTTATGTCATAACATTTTTTTTTAAAGATTTAAAGTAAAATCTCCTCTGGTAAGAAATGTGATCAGTATAATTATAATTGATGCTATAATGGATTAAACCGCTTTCCAGACAATAGTCTATCAATCAGTATTATTTGAATTCGCTCGAAATGGATAGAGGGCTTTGTATTTGAGGAAATCTACAGCAGTGTGGGTGGTGTCTGTCCAAGTACGGAAAACTGACTAATTTTAGATATAATGATTACAGTTGCATTTATATAGTGCATATCCGCGCTCTACAGCATGTTCCATGTGCTTTACATCCATTATTATCCTGGCAGACCTAGAACACTCAGAAACCTTGTAAGTCTTCCCGGGAAGCATACAGTGCAAACTATGGATTGTATGTGCACAAATAATACTAACAAACTGACAAGATCTGTTGTTGTCTATACCCGGGTGACCGTTCTCACATGGGTGGAAAATTCATTCAAAGTGCCTTTCTCTAAGACAGCGTTGGATCCCTAACAAGATTCAAACCCACGACCTTATGGTTACGAGTCTGAGAGCCTAACCGCTAGGCCATCTCTGCCACACAATATATTATAATGTAGTTGAAAACAATGTATCTGCTGTATATGGGGCTTGCTTGTGTTGGGCTGGGAGCTTAATATAGTGTACGACAGCGTTACAGATAGGAACTTATGTGTCACTGTCACAGAGCAGGGATATTTATGACGTTGCCTACAGTAAATGGTTGGAGGGTGCTGCTGATAGGGCCTAATTTTCCTTCTTTCCCTCTGTCTGTCTCTGTCTTTCTGTCTTTCTGTCGGTCTTACTTTTTCCCAGTATTAAATGGCCATTATTGTGTCAATGTGCTTCTCTTTACTCAAACAATCTCTATTTAGAGACGGGGTGCTACATTTAGTAGGGACATACGGGACATTATTAAAGACACACAGTTTTCAATTTAAAAAAAAAATGTATAAGCTATAGATATATAGATATATATATCTATATACTGCATTGAATAGTTATAATTCATGTCTTTAAACTGTTTTAATGTCATATTTCCAGGATTTATTCATACAACTATAAACATTGAAAACTGTCAAACGTCTAATGTTTTTACTCTCCTCCTACTTCTTTTGGATCTGTTACACTCTTGTTGCCCCTCTTTTCTTTGGCGCTTATATGAATATGACTTGATTGTGTTGCAAGTGCCATAAAACACAAAAACAAAAAGAAATCAGATTTTTTGGTCATTGACACCAATTTTTTTCTTCCTTTGTTTTTCTCTTTTTTTTTCATACCAGTTTGTCATGGAAGCACTGCATGATATTTTGTTTACTCTAGTGTATAGTTTCTTAGGAGACTTGAGAATTTCATAAGGAAAAGAAATTAAATGAGGTAGTACTGAAAGAAACCTGCATGGGCTGCTCGCAAATGAAAACAATTAGGAAGAGACATTTGCTGTTTCTGGGACTCTTGAATAAATATAAAGGCCCTGATCATTTTGCCTGGTGCTTTATTACGATGTAGTGTATGATTCTATAGTGTTATAAATTGCGTTCAAGTTCTGGGCTTGGTGTTTGTTAAGAAGTGAAGTTCTATATAACATAACTATATTTTTTTCTGTACAGAGTTCTGACTGGTTTCTTTTAATCTTTACCCTCAGTACCAGTACACCTTCCAGAATGTTTTTGATGAGTTTTCCTCACAGAAAGCAGTTTTTGACAGAACTGCTTTGCCTTTGGTGGAGGACTTGGTCGCTGGGAAAAATGGTATGGGGACTTCCATGGTTTGGTTGAGTGCAGATTAGATGCATGCTGAAGTTTACAAGGCTGCAATGTGTGATAGAACGCTTTCAAAGGTCAAACTGTATGACGCTTTATTGTTTCTTTTATGATGTGATGAAGTTCATTCTTTGTTTTTAATGTTCTTATTTTGAATTTGGATGGAGCACCCGTGTTTGCCAAAGTGTCCGTTTAATGCATCGCAAGAATGTCTTCCTGGCAGACTTTTCTTTTCTACTCTCGTCTCAGACCATAATGATATTTCCAGACTTAATGTTAAAGGTCAGAGTTCAAAACTCTCGCCAATGGAACGATGTTGTTTTGATCCTATAACTTATAAAACGTTGCTTTTTGGTGGCAAGGGGGGGGGGATGATTGACTGTATTTGACAGCTGTGGACCTTCTGCCAGGATGAAAAAAAAAAGAGCCATATTTTTCTGAATTTTCATTGTCAATTTTATTGTTTTTGATAATCAAGTTCACTTTTGGTCTCTCTTAGGCCTCCTGTTCACCTATGGCATCACCGGATCTGGTAAGACGTACACCATGACAGGAGTACCTCAGGACCAGGGTATCTTGCCTCGCTGCTTGGATGTGCTTTTCAACAGTATTGGGGAATTGCAATCAAAGAAATATGTAAGTCTTTTCGCCTAGGTTTCTTGTAGGCTCAAAATAAGATTGCCAATTTCAAGAAAATATATGAGGCAGCATGGTGAAATCAGGCGCTTGTCAAAATAATGAAATTGAAGAAACTGGCGTTTTTCTGTTGGTTTGGTAATATTTGTCGAAGATTTTTTTTTGGCTCAAGAAACATCTTTATTGTCCATTAAAAAACCCACTTCTGTGTGGATTTTACCGAAAACCTTGATTGAAGGCACAGAAAATATAAATTGTCAGATTCCATGGCCTATCAGGCTATGTAAATAACCAGACTTTTCCGCCAATTTTCTTGCTAATGTTACCTCTGAAACCAAGCGACCCACCCCTTCAGTCGCAAACATCTCAATTTGTATTCAAGATAAAAGGGTATTTTTAAAATCGAAAGCAAGAGAAATGAACAGACATTAAGGCGATTCCAATAACCCCACATGCCCAAAAATTGACGAAGGCCTGATTCCACCGCATCATGGCACGTATATAAATATGTCTTAGATGAAAAGACTTTGGGCAGCTGTGTAATTGTACACGCCAGAACGGTCTTCATAGTTTTTACCCAGGTTGTACTGTCACTACCAACTGCTGTCATTGCAAGAAGCTCATCTGACATTATACATTGTACTGGATGATGTGGATGGAAACAGATGCTTGATGGAGTCTCTTCTCCTGGCAGTCTCTATATGTGAGGCAACGTGGTGGAATCAGTTTCTCGTCAAATTTTGGTCATGTAGAGTTATTGGTATCATCTTAAAGCTTGTTCACTTGTCTTTATTTGGAGGAAAACAATATCCATTTATCTTGAATACATGTCGAGATAATTGCGAATGAAGGACGTGGGGGGTCACCTGTTTTCAGATGTAAAATTAGCGAAAAAATGGCCGCAAAAGATTAGCTAATTCCTTAGTTTAAGAGTCCGTGGTAACTGACAATTTACATTTTTTTTGGCCTTTAATCAACGTTTTTCAGCAAAATCCATACAAAAATTAGTTGTTTAATAGGCATGAAAGGTGTTGAGCCAAAAAACAAAAATCTGATAAAAATTCACAAACCTGCGTAAAAATGCAAGTTTCTTCTTTTTGATTATTTTGACGAGCGCCCAATTCCACCACGCTGCCTCACATGTTTTAGTCTGTAGTCCCTGATCTTCAGCTTGTCCACAGTTGATTGACCAAGAATGTTTTCTCATGAGGGGTGGAAAACGCTCTGAAATTTGATTCTTCCCACAGAACAAAAGGATACAGGGAGGGAAAAAAACAAAACAAAACAGATGAATCAACTTGAAAATTCTTATGAACTTCATTCTTTGCAATGTTCACTCAGGTGATGCCAAAGCTCTCTTTTACCCCAAAATGAATTTTGTGGACAGATCTGAAATTCTACTGACTTTTTATTTCTTTTCTTTTACTCGGTCTTCAATCTTTTCGTGTTTGGCGGGTGCTCTGGTATGGTGTGGTTTGCTTCTTCTTTCCAATCAAACATCTGTTGTCTTTATCTCTCCTCCTTTTTTGTGTGTTGCTCTCTTGTAATCATCTCTAATCTTCGGCACTTATTATTATATGACCTTATTATGTTGCAAGTGCTGTAAAACACTAAAACAATTTTTCATGACTTATCATTAAAAAAAGGCTCTTAAAAAATGTTTCTCCTCTAGGTGTTTAAGCCTGATCGCATGAATGGTTTTGAAGTGCAGACAGAGGCTGATGCCATGCTGGAAAGACAGAAGAAGGACATAATGCCCAATCTGACCACACCTAGCAAGACTCCCTCAAAACGGTAAGTTTGTTTAAGCTAACACAGACGGATATTTGTGTGATGTCTTTTTCTTTGCCCTTGCCAATGCATTGCTGCATATATTTCTCTAAACAATCTTTGTTCTGACTTGATGGTGTTAGTCAGAAATACCCATTTCCAAAAGTTATGCTTGGAGCCAAGATTTGGATATAGAACTTTCTGATTGAAGTTCCTGTGTTAAAAAGTGATCCTGTTGAATGATGGTTGATGGGTAGAGTTCTTTGCTGTTGTTAAATAATGTTTGAATCTGCTTCTTAGCAGTTGCGTAAAATTGAAGTTCAAGAATTCGATTTTATTCATGAAATAAACAAAATTTTGTGTGAATGAATTTGACAACTTTGAGCAAAAATGTTAAAAATTTAATAGATGTGTTTGGATTGTTTCTGATTGCTCCCCACTGATTTTTTTTTTTTAGATGTGTCAAATGTCTGCTAATTTGAAGGGGTTCACAACCATGTTAAATTTAAATGTTATTGAAAATTTGTCATATTTGAGTCAGAGACTAAGTAAGTAAAACTATGTTTATATTGAAAAAGAAAGAAGGGGGATGTGTCTTATATGTATGAAGATTTGTTTCTGCTACATCCATTCATCTTGTTGTGGATGACGATAATGTCAAATTTCTGATTTGTTGTTTATCAGCATTGGGATCTGGTTTTACTCTCATGGATTTTATATATTTTTTTCCCTTTCTGGACAATTTCTCAGGCCAGAGTCTGGTGACATTGAACGAATTATGGACCCAACAGCTGTTGGATCTGTGGAGGACGACAACTGTTACGCTGTCTTTGTTTCCTACATTGAGATCTACAACAACTATGTCTATGATCTGTTAGATGACTTGCCTTACAACCCCATCACAGGTTACAAGTAAGTTGACCATTCTCTCAGATGAACTGCTTTTGAAAAGTTCAAAAGATTTTAACATTTTAAAGACAACTTTTGGCAAATTTGAGTTCTGACGATAAGCGGTTAGAGGGAAGGACTCAAACCAAGTTCTATATCTATGACTGAGCTGTATTTTGTAAGTATGTTACCTTCTCTTGAAGTAAAGAGAAAAATCAGATGACGTTGTTTTACACCCTCATATTTTTCAATCAACGTGGTGGTTGAATTTTTTTCTTTAAATTAAGCCGCAGCATGCTCTGTTCCTTTTTTACCAGTGGTCTAATTACTTTGACAATACTAAGTCTTATGTTTTGTATTTAGTTCTGTATGCTGAATGTTCAGTTCTTGTCGCATTAAGTGTGGTGCCTTATAAATACAGTTGAAATTGTTTTAAGACAAACAAAAAAAAAAACGGCCACCCATTGTCGAGTTAAAAAGTGATTGTCTTAGACGAGTAGTTACCTTGGACGCTGTCAGTGTAATATAGAAAAATGCTGGGGATGGAGAATGGTTATTTGTAAAGGTGATTGGCTTGGACAGGAGGCCGTTGGCAGGTTTGTCTGAACTGCCTCTCTTGAAAATGATAAATTGTGCCATTGTTGTTGCGGGTGGTTGGAGGTCTACTGGTAGGTCCTACGTCTTTTCTTTCCCTCCGTTGTGTCTGTCAATCTGTGTTGCTTTTATAATCGTTATTGTGTCAATGTGCTTCTCCTTATTCAAACTCTAAATCTCAAACTGCTGCTGTCCTTGAACTTTTTTCTTTTAGGCCGCCCCAGACAAAGATTCTTCGGACAGACTCTTCAGACAACATGTATGTCCACAACTGCACAGAGGTGGAGGTCAAACAACCTCAAGATGCTATAGATGTCTTTTATAAAGGTATTTTGATATCTGGAGTATTTCCCCATTTTCTTTTTCTTTCGTTGCCGTCAATATTGTAATGTGTTATGAATGATGTGTTTTGATTTTTGTGTTGTAGATAACTATGGACACCTTTTTAGAGAGTGAATTACTTTGTAGCATTCAATATTTGGTTAGAGTTATTCTTTTCATTATTAGTTGGCTTTCTGTTTTGTCTTGTTCTTCTAGGGATCAAAATTGCTTTTCAACTTCATTTGTTCAAATTGTGATTTTGTTTTTTTACATATATGTCCCATCTAAATGTAATTACTTCATTTTTCTCTGAGTGCATGAAATGATACTGCAGGTGGTTCAAAGGAGCCTCTGCAGGTCCTGTTTTGTTTATTTTCCTCTTATTTCGGTGTGTGTGTGTGTTTTTTTTTCTATGCACTAAATTACCTTGGTTTTGCTAATATCCTTCTTGTCACTTAAACAACTATTAAAGGTCAAAAGCGTAGAAAAGTGGCTCATACCACTCTGAATGCCGAGTCAAGTCGAAGCCACAGTGTCTTCAACATTCGTCTGGTGCAAGCTCCGCTAGACGGCAAAGGAGAGGAAGTGATTCAGGTTAGTATCCTATCATATACAATTTTTTTTGGTGCTAGTTTTGTTCTTTGTCGATGGCATCTGGCCAGGTTATTACATGAGAAACATGACCAAGGTAGTTGGAGGAATTATGGTTGTATCAGATTGTAGTAAACTGTCTCACATCCCATGGCCGATGTCGGGTTCCTGCTTTTCAGCTGGAGTGGTTCTATTGTCATTAAGATACTTATATATTTGCATAGTGGAAGTTATTTGGATTAAGCTTAATATGGAGGTATATTATTCAGTCTTTAAGTTAATGTAAACACAAATTTATATGAATGGGAGTCATTAAAAAAATTATCACTTGCATTGATGAATGTTTCTGAGAAATCAAACTTTTCCTGTATGATTTGAGGAGTAAGCATTGTCTTCTTTAGCTTGGAAGAAAGTCGTAAGAGTGTGTGTCTTTAAGCTGTGTTTTTTATGTTCATTTACCTATAGGACAGTGACGAAGAAGCTTATGTGAGTGCTTGTTTTGCCTGTTCATTTTTTGTTCAATTTGAATGCTCTCTTACCTGCATGTTTTATTTCTTCAAATTTTTTATTCTGTTGGGATTTTGTTTACTCCGCCGTAAATTTTCTAAAGATGTATGCTGTACTTTATAAAATGTTCACATTTGTTTGTTCCAGATTTTTCTGGCTACTTTCTTTTAGTTCTTTCGTTAAGCTGATATTTTTTATCAGAATCCTATTCGATTTATTTGACTGCCTTTGCATTCAAAGTTTTAAATTGTATAATTCCTTCGAATATTGATATTTATCAATTTGTTTTGTTAGCAGTAATTATATTTTGATATGGATCAGCAGCAGAAGGAAAAGTATATGTAACAATTTTAAAAGAATAATTTTTTTTTAAAGTTTGTCTCTTAACAAATCTAATAAACAGACATTTTAAAGGGAGAGAAATGGCAATGTCCTTTTAAAATTGAAGGGAGAAAATTAATTTTATATCCTTTGGAAGATGTAAGGATCAGTATGAACAACCAAGGTTTCTCAAAATCACCAAAATATGATCTAGCTGTTTTTGCTTTTGAAGTCTTCAAATAGATTTGTGAGAGGTTTGGTTTGGTTGTTTTTTTGTTTTTGTTTATTAATTTTTAAAAAATGTTATTGAGAAAACTGTTACTGCAATGTGTTCAAAGCTAGGAAACAAGGCATTTGATAATGGCTTAATGCTTACTTCTGTCACACTATGAATACTCATTTCAAAGGGTGCAAATCTGTTCATCTCGTTTTGTACAGCTATGTTGTTTGTAAAACTGAGAATTTAAAAGGTTCATAATGCAGAGGCAGATTATAATTATTGCCTCTGTTTGCATCAAGTCTATTTTCTTTAACAGAAATCCGAATTGTTTTTCCTGCATATGAGCTTGAGTGCATTTTCCGTAACTTTCTAATTAAAAATGCTTGGATGTTGCTGATGATAGGATTATTGTTCTCAGTTTCTTTTTTTAAAAAGCGGTCAAGGGGAAGAAACTGGTTCTAATAACAGGCTTTTTTTTGGGTTTTGTTTTGTTTATTTTTAATCTAGGTTTCAAAGGTCAATCTTCTCTTGTTTTCTTTTTCCTTTGGGGTTATTTTTTTGTACTGATCATGGACAAAAAAGGGTTATTCACTGCTCAAAAGTCTTTTGCCTCCTTTTGTATGCTGAACTATCCATTTAATGACATGTTTGCGTCTTGCATTGTCTTTCAGGATTCAGACAGGATCTGTGTTTCCCAGTTGTCTCTAGTCGACCTTGCTGGCAGTGAGCGCACCAACAGGACAAAGAATTCTGGCGATCGCTTGAAGGAAGCTGGAAATATCAACCAGTCTCTGATGGTGTTGAGGACATGTTTGGAAATACTGAGAGAAAATCAGACTGCTGGAAATAGTAAGGTAATTGGTTGTTCAATAGAATGAACCTGTATGAGACTTTGTTGAAATTATTTGCAGTGGCACAGGTGGAAAAGAACCTTTGCGTGCTGTTTTGCCCGGTTGATATTATACTGGGCCATGATGCCAGCGACCATGGTTCAAATTACCAACTGAGCGCACAGGAGTTTTTGGGTGCTTTTCAAGACTCTGTGCCTACTTGGCTCGGTCTCATTGGAAGTAGTATTTGATTTTAACCTCACCTCTTAAACAGCCCTATCCCTTTGAATGGAATGTTAAACCCATGCCATACCATATCATACCATTCCAAAAAAGATCCCTGTGTACCAAAGGTTTCAGACAAAAAAAGCAAACCAACTGCAGGATTGTTTAATTATACCTATACGAAGAACTTATTTCATTTTTGTTTGGCTTTGCTTTTCTCTTTCATACTCCAAAAAACTTATTTTCTTTTAGGGTTTTGGTGCTCATTGGTACGTTTATAGATGTGGGTTTGAGAACTATATTGTTGTGTAAATGGAATAGCTTTATTCATTTTTGTTTTTAGTCAATGTATTCATGGGGGGGTTAGATTTTGCAAATAATTCGTTTGCAGCTAACTGTGTTTTAATGTCAGGATGACGTGGTTTCATGTTAAAAATTGATTTTACTTTAGTTTATTTATTGTTCTTGTTTTCATATGAGCCACTTTTCACCGCTTTTTTGGATTGTTCTCTCTCTCCAGCTTGTCCCATATCGAGACTCACGGCTCACACATCTGTTCAAGACATTTTTTGATGGTGACGGGAAAGTACGCATGATTGTTTGTGTGAATCCGAGGTTCACAGAATATGAGGAGACAATAGTAAGTTCACCTTGTGATCAAACCTGTTTGAAAAATATAGTTTCCGTTGTTTTTGTTTACTGACATGTCATAAATCCTGCAAATGTTCTGCGGTTTCCAAAAACGTCTGTGTTTGTTTTGAAACGTTATTGAGTTTTCTGTGGGTGCCAGGGCTTTCTGTCGTTAACGCTGATCAGTGTTTTTGTTATTCAATTGTAACATTAGTATGGCAAAGTTTTTGCCTAGTTCCTTTTTTGTACTGATCCCAACCAACTCTCTTCTTTATGAACCAGTTTTTGTCTTCTATGTGTTTTTTCACAGCATTTGTTAGTAGATGGTTGGATGGTTCCAGTGAGAGGGCCTACTTCTTTTCTCTCACTCTATTGTTTGCGTTTTGCTTTTTCTGTCCGCTAATGATGGTTGTTGTGTTGATGGGCTTCTCTTTACTCAGACTTACTCAGACGGCACTTGTTTTCTCTTTACTCAGACTTACTCAGACGGCACTTGTTTTCTCTTTCAGTGCAGTAAATATGCCCTCCACATGTAAATGTGAAATGTTTTCCCTTCAAGTTTGGAAGAACCATGTAAAAGTGAACTTCAGCTTAACCACTTTGTTAACATATTCATGCTCTCTAAGTGGGTGGTTGATGGGTGCTCTGGTGTGGTTTCGTATCAAACAACTATCGTTTTTTTTATCTCTTTTATTTCTATGTTACTGTCTAGTAACACCTTATATGACCTAATTTTGTTACTAGTGCCGTAAAAGTCCTACTTAAAGTGAATGCTCTCTTAATTCCGGGGTTGGGGTTCAAGCCTCAGCCACATCCGACGTGTCCTTTGGATAGGCATTTTACGCAAATTTTCTATTTGGCTCTGTCTTTTTGGAGATGGACGTTGAAGTCAGAGGCCCTGTCTCTTAAATAACCCCTTAGTGTTGATAACCCTGTACCATTTCATGTTCAATTTCAATCTTATTACAAATCTTTCTGTCTGACCTGTGGGTGGTTGGCGGGCGCTCGGGTGTGTATCTCCCCTCCTTTTTTATGTTTGTTACTCTCTTGTAACACCTCTAATCTCCTGGCGCTCATATGACCGTATGCAGTTGCAAGCGCCGTAATACTCTTACTAAAACTTAAAAAATCTCTCTGACCTTTGCAGCATGTGATGAAGTTTGCCGAGATGACTCAGGAGGTTCTCATCACAAAGTCTGTATCCAACAACAAGTTTGATATGGGCCTCACACCAGGCAGGAGACGCTTACATCAGCATCAGATAGAAAATGGAAGGCTGGAAGGTAATGAAAAGTGTTTAGTGTAGCATGAGAGTGATTTTTATGTCTATTGCTATTTTGTTTTATCATTCCATTATGTTTGATAAGTACAAGGAAGGAAACTTTGCATCATGAGTATAGGAAACTTCAGGTTTCTTCATCTTAGAAGTTTACAGACAAAAAAGTCCAAACAAACCTTGTGATGATACTCCTGATCCACTGGTCTTGTTTTATATTTATGAATACTTAAAAGTAAGTGTTTTAGAGAGATTTATTGTTTAATTTGACTGTTTCATTACATGCCGCTCGGTAAGTATGTGATAGTCTTTTGATTATCTTGTAATGGCAGTTTTTTCCCCCCTTGTACAAAAAAAAATATGGTCAGTTCTCCACAATTTTCTTCTTGGATGAGGAGGCCGAACATTGTTTTGTTTAAACTTGGCTGGATGTTATCATTTTGCAGGCATCGATTTTTTTCCCACTTTTTTAAAAAGGGGGAGCGCTTTAATGTAGTTGGGTTCTGAAAAAAGAAGCTTATTAAAGTCAATGGCTTCTTTTTGGTCAGAATATCCAGTATTTTTGTTCTGAAATTTTATCCCTTGACGGTGAAATAGTAGTGTTCCCATAGAGTCATGTCTTATAACTTACATGTCTTATAACTTACATGTCTTATAACTTACATGTCTTATAACTTACACAAGGTCGATTTACTTTGTGCTCGCTGCTACAAATCTTGGCAGAAAAGAATTATTTTGATTGGAAAAAGTCTTGATTGTGTCCATGGACAGCATTTTTAATGAATACATATTTGAAAATCCAGAGCACAAAAAAAAAAAGGAATATATTTTTGATAGTCTATTTATTCGTTTTTAGCAGTCATCATAGGTGAGAAATTCCAGAAAAGTTCCGGATGGACCTGAGCATATGCCTGACTGTGACTGTGACACCCTTCTGTGCAGACCTGTGTGTCATTCGTGTTTTTGTAGTTGCACTCTCAGACTTGTAACTGTAAGGTCGTGGGTTTGAATTAGCCTGACGTGTCTTTTGGAATTTTCCTTACTTCACCCAGGTGGGAATAGGTACCCGGCTATAGACAGTGAAAGATGTTATCACCAATCTCTTTAGCTTGCTTGCTACTACTAAAGTATCAGTCAGTGCACACCAAGATATTTCATGTATTAATTTCACAGTATATACTTATATACTGCTATAACTATGCTTTTCCTAATTTCAGAAGAGATGGCACCTCACCGTCCTCAAATAGACTTCTCAATTGGACCTCCTTTCCCATTACTTGAGGTAAGCTATCATTTTGCTGAAATCTTCACAGATTCTGGTCAGATTACAGCCGTTTTTTTCTAGACCTGCATGTTTGCCGACAATCGTCTGAAATCCGACAATCGCGACCCGGCCCGTGAGCCGGCCGATGCTATCGCTAGGCCCACCTGTATCAGTCAATGTGCGTAGTGCGAGACCTGGCCGACTGCCAGTGCCTCCCTTTTTCTCCCGTCGGCTTTGTCGGCACTTTCGTTTTCGTGCCGACGTCGGCGTTTCCGACATAATTGTCGAGCGGCCATTTTGAATTTCGTTTGTTGACTAATTCAATTCTTGTTCAGATCGTGTGGATTCATTCAAGTCCGACTCACTTGTTCTAATAGAATCTAATATCTAGATCTAGATTTATATAGATCATTATAGACCTCAATGGAGGATCATATTCCAATTCTATTGTGTCAAACCCTATCATAGGTTGTGCTGTAATATTAATGTTGGTAAAAAGCATTTCATCAGGTGCGTGAATTATTTATTTATTTAGATTCTAGACTCGGCTGAGTCCGTCTGTTCGGAATCGGGTGCGGATATCTAGTTCAAGGCCTATTCCTATTCACTTGTTCTACAAGATCTAGATTCTAGATCTAGATTTATTTAGATTTCTAGATCTAGATCTATATGGAGGATTCATATTCCAATTCTATTGTGTTATTGTATCAAACCCTATTTATAGCAATGTAGATGTAGGCCATATTATGCTCCTTGTTTGTTTTGGAGTGTGCAGACCTGCCACTCATCCCGATTTATCCCGATTTTTTCCCCCAAACCTCGAGCATCCCGATTTTCCCGATTTTGGTCGCCAGTATCCTGATTTTTTGTTTTTGCGTCTGTTGCGTCCGATTCTTAGAGAGAAAAAATTTCTGCAATCTCTTTTGCTTGAAAGCACCGCTTGGACTTTTTATCGGCAGGAACTTACAACGCTATTTTCTAAAACATCAATGCCGGATCCAGTAGGGGCCTAGTTGACTTACGCCCGTTATTTCGAAGAAGTATCGATTTTTAACTCCGATTTGGATACTCTCTAGATCTACTTTCGCTTTTCTTACCCAGAATTCTCCAACAATTATGACATAGGCCTAAAAATAATCTATTCGTTGTTCTGCCTTTGCAATTTAAGCAAGCTTCGTCCGAGTTCTGTTTAGTCGGGCCCATCATCAAGACCTGTTAGTGGAACTTTGAAACTTTCGTTCGCATCACGTGACATGACCTCGTACGTGTGACTAGTGTGAGTAACGCGTGTGTCGGGGACCGCAGGTTGTCGAGGTCAATAAAGTTCATTCACACTGGTCGCGTTTGTCGAGGTGTTTTTCGGGACTTAGCCAGTATGGGACGCCCGGGGGGAGTGGGTGGGTGTATTTTTTTTTTACACTTCGGCTTAAAGTGCTTGCCGTGATACGTGTAGGCTACTAATTGAGGATGAAGGAATAGGCTTAAGAAAATAATCGTAAATGAACGACCTTGGCGTGGGGTTTTTTTTGGGGGGGGGGGTGGTGCCTGATACATGCGACTGAAGTTGTTACTTTATGGAAACGCGCGCCTTTTGCATGGATGATTAGAGTTACATGTATGTGTAAGCTATTGTCATATTGTCAAGACTACGAGAGTTTCAGCATCTCTGCAACCTGCGCTCCCCCCAGTCTATGACTATCCAGCTCAGACTCGAGTACATGTGACATGCTCTCTTTCAGTTTTTTCCTCTACTTTGAGGCCCAATGGGAACTTATTTCTGCGAAAGTTTTATCTTGCGTGCTTGCCTCATAAAAGGGAACCGGGAACCCCCCCCCCCTCTTCCCCTTCCCCAGTGCCCCTTATGACTGATTTGCCATTGATCCCAATTTTTTTCACCAGATCCTGATTTTTTACTTTGAAATCCTGATTTTTAGATTTCATAGAGTGGCAAGTCTGAGTGTGGTTTTTAATTAAAAATTTTTAAATTTTATTTTGGACTTGTGCTGGCCTTTTTACATGGGGCCCGTTGCAGGTTCTTTTTTGGGGTAGGGGTAGGGTTAGGTCACTTTCTTTATTGTGTTTGTTGGGGTGGTCGCTCGTTACTCAGAAGTCCTTCCTATGACACCCACAAAATTGACAAAAAAGCTCTTTGGGGAGGGGGGGGGGGGTGCGCAAAATTTTCAGACAATCTGGTTGAGGCTCACATGCAGGTCTATTTTTGTTGTGTACCTTTCTTTTAGTCCTGTTAATTTTTTATTGTCATGAGCAGTTTCTTTGGAGTCAGTGGCTTTACTGACTATCTCTGAAGAGGTGCTGTAATCATTTCTCTTTATCCTCCCCCCCCCCGGCATACTTATATACCTAGCTGCTGCTACAACCAGCTCCAAGATAGGCAGGTTTTCTTAGTTGCTCTGACCATTTCCTGTTCTTTGGGACCTGCACATTGTTAAATCTGTACATGTTGATCTTTGAACATGGATCTTTTAAATAATTGATTTTGTTATCATCCTAAAGAGAATGAAATGTCTCGCTATATTGATTCTAGTCTAAATGTATGACTGATAAAAAAGGCTTGCTTGTGTTTATCTTGTCCGTGGCACTGCACAGTATGCACATTTTATTTTTATCCTTGTAGACATGTGAAAAAGAAAGTTCTCTTTTCACCAGCTGGTCACCCCAACTGATGACTTGACCATTTGTAATATTGGCTTGTGTTTGGATGAACGGTTGAGGAGGAGGCAGCTGATGATCCTCGACTATGAGCAGTCATGTGAGTATTTTGAGCTGACACCAGCTGCGCTTTGATATTTCTTTTTGTTGTTGTAAAAAAACATTTAGAATCAGTCTATGAAGTGACTAATCTGCATTTCACTTAATAATAATAATAATAGATTGCTTTTATATGGAGCTCTATTCCATACTTGACCAGTGACAACAAGCTGTGGAAACCATATTACTGATGTTTGAATGCTCAAATACATTTTTGCACCCATCATATTGATATAAATATGAGGGTCACATATTGTACTTTCAGGATCCTGTTCTATGGTTTAAGGGGAACTAATTCTCTGAATAGATGTCTTCTGGCAGTTCCTTGTTGCAACCAAACTGGACTTGTCAAGATTTGTGTAGGTGATCGATCAAACTTGCTCTACTTTGCTCTCCCATCTCTTGTTATTTTGAGTGGGTGGTTAAGGGGTGCTCTGGAGTGGTTTTCTCTTTCTTTCCTATCCAACAGTCGTCATCCTTATCTCTCCCCCTTCTTTTCTTTATGTGTTAATCTCTAGTGACACCTCTAATCTTGGGCACTCATATGACCTAATTGTGTGGCAAGTGCCGTAAAACTCTTACTGAACTGTTGTCCTGATGCAGGTGCTGAATTCCGAGCACAGCTTGTTGATTTTGAGAAAGACTATAACTCTCTGCGTAACAAATGTTCTGAGCTGGAGGAAAGAGCAGCCATGAGGGAGAAGGAAGCTAGTCGCATCGAGAGCAAGAACCGCAGCCTGGAGCGTAAGCTGGAGGAGATGAGTCGGGTTCTCAAGGACCTGGAGAAGGAGAATCAGTTGTTGGGCCTTCAGGTGAGATGTCTTTCTTGGTTTTATTGTTTGTTTGTCTGTCTGTCCGTCTATCTTTGTCTCTGTCTCTCATTATCTCGGCCTTCAGGTGAAGTGTCTGTCCCTCTTTATCTGGGTATACAGGTGAGATGCCTCTCTTGTCTGTCTGTCTGTCTGTCTGTCTGTCTGTCTGTCTGTCTGTCTGTCTGTCTGTGTCTATTTCCCTGGAGAAGATGGGTCAGGCTCTTAAAGGTCTGGAGAGAAGTAGAATCTGGTGAGATTTCTCTGTTTGTCTCTCTGAAATGGGCAAGTCTCTCAAGGATATGGAGAGTGAAATGCCCCTCTTTCTGTCTGTCTCGTCTCTTTCTTTCCTTATTTTCGACCGCCTTTCTCTCTCTTTCCTGACTGACAGAAATGCCCCCATTCTCTTCCTTGCTTTCTCACACATAATACACACGTCAGTTTGCTTTTTTAATACCTTGGTAGGCTTACTCTCTTAAGAAAAGATTGTTTGCTTTGTTTTTAGATTATCATGTTTTTTAAATATTTGTTCTACACATTGTCTTGTGTGTTCAGGTTCAGGACAAAGCATGGAAAATCCAGGTGGAGAAAAACGCCAAGGAAAAGCTGAGATCTGATTATAAAAGCCGCCTTCAGATGAACAACCAGGCATGGGAGAAAAATATGGTATAGTGTTTTTTGCTTCCATTGTTATTGGCTTCGTTCAACTTGATTGATTTTTTTTTTCAATAGTCTAGTGTTATGTATACAGTACATATGGAACTTACAAAATAGTGGAAGTAAAAATGGTTGTCTTGTCATAGAGGCCGTGGAATTGTCTGCTTATCAGTACATTGTGTTCCTCATGGGCATTCATAATTGAAAAATTGCTGTGTGTGCTGCAAGAAAAGGTGTGAAACAATGATTTGAATTATGAGTATATTTGTTCATTTATTTCTGAAATTGGCTCTTGCTTGCATGCACCAGTATGTATTTCTCAAATTCTGTGATGTGATAGGTTGGATTACTGTGGTCTATAAGAAAAGCGGAGATACAAGTTTTACTCAAACAAAATAGACCTTCTCCATTTAAGGACTGAACTCTCATCTTCTGCACGGAACAGTGGAATGCCTAATCAGTACGCCACAGACACTGATTCTTCGCATAAGTTTTGCGACATATAAATAAGGGTACTTCGTGAATCTATTTTGAATAGTTGTTTATGTACCTATTTCATGATATCAGGAAAAAACTCGACGTCAGATGGAGATAGAAGCAGAGAACCAGCTGGATGAGCGGGACAGGAAGTTGGACATGTTGCGGGACATTGTGAACGAACAGGACGCTGTGGTTGCCACACCTCGTACCAGGTCAAGGGCGGGGCAGAATCCCACACCCAAGCCCAGGACCCACACAACCCCAGCGTCCATTCAGAGTGCAAGGTACTGACTTTTGGCTTGTTGTCTTATTCATCCCATTTTCTCCATATGTACTGGCAATTTAAAAAAAGATAGCCATTTTTTAATTGTGTAAAAAATCTATTCTTTTTAGTCCTCAGGCTTTTCTTCCATGTGAGAAATGATAGGTACTCTAAAAAGTAGGTCGTGTTTTGAAAACAGCATTTTAGTGCTCCAATAAGTGTTCACAGCACCTGTGTCAAAAAATAAAAAACTGTCTTTTTAATTTGACGAGGTATACAGATTTTTCCTTATTCTTTGTTTTAAAAAAAATGAAATTTAGGTCGGTGTTAATTTAAAGCTGCAATATCATTTGATCATTGTCTCCCAAGAAAGATGGTAGGTTTAACTCAACATTGGAGAAATCGAGCCATCAACATGCTCTGTGTGTTTCTACTATTTCCAGGACTCAGGACATTCAATGTCGATAGAAGAACAGATGTTGAATGTCCTGGCAACACTTCCAGATTTTGTAACAAAAGGGTTCTCCAACATAGTGGGAAAAAACCCCTTCCGGAGATAGATAATTTAATGAACTGGAAACTTGTTTTGTAATGTAGCATAAAAATCTTAGTCCATCTGAGATAAGACTTAGCATATAATAGCTGAGCATTTTGTAGATCAGAAATGAGACATGAACAGATTGATATGTCCTCTGGATCTCTTAATGTTTAGTAAAAGGGAATAGAACTCAAGAGATCACTAATATTGTGGCAGGATTATGGCTGTATATTCTCATGACTTTATCAAATACTGTTATGTGTATGGCATGTTTTTGACCAGAGGTACTTTATGCCCAGGTCGGAGATAGACATGTCTTCCATCGGAGCCAGCACCATTGCGTCATCTGCCCGTGCTGCCGCCGCTGGACGTGCGGGGAACACTCGTGTCCCGCCTCGCTCAGCTGTCCGGATCCCTGCTGCTAAGTCAATACCCAACCTGTCACAAGTGGGGCTCACACCCACTACCAGCAAAAGTGTATGTTTTAAAACAAAATTTGTTGTAGATTTGTGTGTATTGTAAGGCTGGTAATTTGGGATTTTATTTTATCCTCCCAACTTTTCACTCTTTTTTTTTCTAGGGCAGTTTAGTCCTCATGAATAAAGGAGAAATGCTTGGAGCTTTTTTGACAGGAAAGAGATTTCAATTATCCTGATACAAAATGAGAAATTTTGCTTGAAATACAGTCCAGCATGCACACAGTGAACAGATTTTCATTGTTTTTAAAAGACGTAAGCAGCTAAACTTCTACAAAACAAAAGATTTCCTTGTTGCACCAGTGCTTCCTATCTTCTATATTTTTACGTAAATCCATACTTTCTGACAGTTCCGTACTTGCTCCCCCACCATTATCAACTCCATCCGTAAAAAATGGGATAGCGTCTTGTATAAAAGTAAGTTACGGATATTTTCAGTAATTCTGTCGGCAATAAAAAAAATAATGTTATAGGGACCTGCCAGACTGGGGAGTATGAGGAAACTGTAAACTGCCCAGCGAAAGACCCTTGAAGATACATAAAGTTCTCGAATATTTGAAAACGAAATCGGATAGGTCAGTAAATTTATTTTTGCCTGTCTTGTTGTGATGTTTGTTCGGCTTTTCCCAGTCCGAGAGTACGTTTCACTCGAACAGGTGGCTATGGCAGCAGGCGGAAGTGTATGTGACACTGAGATTCGATCAAGTTCTACTTCCGCTTTCGTTGCCATTCAGAAATTTGCTGGTGATAGTCTGATACCGCAACATTTGTGACATGCAGGTCGTGCATTATAAACGCTGTGTCACCGCGCAAATAAATCAATATTTGTCACTGTGTTGTCACTTGTAAAAAAAAAAAAAGAAAGAAAAGAAAATACAAGTGTCGTCCGATTTTCAGCTTGTCGGGCTCATTATCGTGACCGGCCAGTGAACCTGCGCGCATTCGCATCACATGCTGCAGCATCGTGTGAGTGTGAGTACCTGCGGTTATTGGGGTCGCCAAAGTTCGTTCAAAGTCTGAGCTTTGTGAAATTTGACCCTGGAATGGGGGGAATTTTTTTTTTTTTTAAAGATAGACTTGGAGGTGCTGAGGGCAACTTGATAATAGGTTTTAGAATTTTGGTTAGAGCTCTCTGCAAAGCACGCTTTGGTGCAGGCCTTTTGTGGAATTGAAACCCACCATACCTTGTAAGCCTTGTTATTGAACTACAGTGTTTCATTGGATGGGTGATAGTGATAGGAAATTATTACTAAATTTTAGATTTCTGTTCAAGATTGGCAGATCTTCTGTGTCGCTGCATGTTTCTGTCCCTCAGTTCTTACAGCTCTCACACTGATAGGTCTACTTGAGCCATTGAATAATCCTGATTTTAAAAAAATAGGCGTTATAGGTTGTTGGTATTCTTTTAGGGTCCCAAATGCCATTTTAGGGGCTCTCGTGGCCTAGAGGTTAAGATGTTGGCCTCTCATTCAAAGGTCCCGGGTTCGAATCCTGGTAGCGACTGAAAAATCTTCTTCTCTAAAATTGTCTCCTTTCACCTCCTTTCCTGCTCTCTAGCAATGTTCTGTTGTCTGCTTTCATTTCCACTTTCTGCCCCCACCCCTTCACCTCCTTTGCCCCCTCCTCTGGGCTCCTGACTCTTTCTGCAGCCTTTCTACCTACTACTCCTTGGCTCCTCCTTACTGCTGTCTTTCTGCCACACCCCTGATCTTCGGATAGGAAAGATTTACACCTAGCCTTCTCGGACAAGGGCGAAAAATCTCGGACGGCACGTGTGCAAGTTGCGCACGCTAAAGATCCCTTGGTGGTCTAAAATCGATAAGAGTAGGCTTCGGCCGCCTCCAGGGCAAAATTCAAAATTTCCTACCAACTGAAAATATTTGTCCAGCGCGCTCATATGACCTTATGCAGTTGCGAGCGCCGTAAAACACTTTACAAAAACAAAATACAGTGGAGTCCACTTAAAACGAGTCCGGAAAAAACGGGAAGTCTGTTATAAAGACATTATTCTGAAACCCCGTTTTTTTCTCTTCTTTACCTTTGTAAATAAAATACTGCTATAGCGTAATCAGACAAACATGCGAGTCGGCTATAGCGGAATATTGCTGCTGCTGTGCACAGTGCGTAGGCCAATTATACATAATTAAAAAACCTCGCCAGTTGAGAAACTTGTTGGTGATCTAGCGAAACAAAGAAAGGAGAGCCAATGTGTGTCAACAATGAAGGCTAGAGCGACTGAGTAGGGAGGTTGTGGTATGCGCAGACAAGCAGAACGCATCGCGTGATAGGCCAGTGTAAGCCTAGTGTAGACTATCAAGGCCTACCATGCCTCTCACTTCTCCGATGCGGGGATGGAGAGGTCACCTCAATGTGATGGGTGGAGCGAATGAGTGACGTGCGCAAGCTGACGGAATGCACCACAGGGTGTGGTGGGGTAGGGGAAAACACAGCGGGCGAGTTACCCGAGAGTCCTTTCTTTCTGATCGCCAACGCCGAGCTGTCAGTCAACATCGCTAGATCTAGGGCTAGAGAAAGAAACCTGATTCGATTTTTGATCAAGTAAGACCCAAAGGTCATGTTGAAACCAAATCATCATCAGGGGAGATATCAAAAGGAAATAAACAGAACCGCAAAATCATAGATTTGGCCTATTTTACAGTCTCTCTTGAATTTATTGCTGGATCCCTTATAGCGAGAATCCTGCTATAATGGACATTTTGCTCTGGTCCCCTCCCTCTCGTTATAACAGGATTCCACTGTACCATTTTTTACCCTCTAAAAGTGCTAAATTTTAATTTCTTCGGGGGGCTTCACTCCCTCAACCCCCACCGGGACGCTGTCCCTGAACCCTGCACGATTTTCCTTACTTTTCATCTTCAACTGTTGGAAGCACTATGCCCTCAGTGAGGAATTTGTTTGAACAAATGACTATGTGTTCTTTACACCTGCCAGTTGTTCTGACTTTCCTTTGCAGGAAACATAAATCTTTAAATTAAAAAAAAAGTTTTATATAATGAAAATTTGCTCTCTATTCGGTTTTCTGCAGAGACAGCCTGTGGTGAACCCTCGGTATCACCGGCGGTCCAAGTCATCGGGCAATGCTGAAGTCTGGCTGGAGCACAAGCCGGTGGACTGCGTGGACACAAGTAAGATCTCGTTTATAGGCCCATCATTATCAGGGTTTGTACTGTTCTGTGACATAAGTATGGACTGAGGGATTGGGTTGTAGTAGTTAAAGATCACTAATTTGTCTTCATGGGATAGGAGGTGGACACTGTATTGCAGTCCGCTCTTTCTGCTCCTTTTGCAGCATTTGTTGATATAGCTCATGTCTGACTCTAAATGTGTATTTGTCAAATTTGACTGAACACTTTTTTTTTGTTTCAGACTATTTTATTTGCAACTGTAATTTCAGTTGGGGATACTGTAATAAATAAAAAGAATATACTACACAAAATTTTGAGCTATTTTGGAAAGTACGTAGAAAAAAAAAAGACATTTTTTCTGCAAAGAAGTGTTTGAACTAATTTGGCGGATGGATGATATGCATCTCTTTATTCAATCTGCAAAATTTTACCTTGTCCAGCCCTAACACGAGGATTCTGTGACTGATGGGAGTGTCCGTATTTGATGTGTTTCAGACACTCTGATGCAGCCTAAGATGACCAAGAAGAAGTCTGTGTCCAAGCTGGACGTGAAGGACACTAAATCAGCCTCTAAGTACGTCTTGACCCACCAGGAGCAGGACTCCAGTGATGAGCTTGTCACCAAACTTGTTAAGGTAACCGGGTTTGCTGTTGAAAAAAAAGTGCTGTTTCTCAGTGAATTTCAAAATGCAGTGGACAGCTGAATTTTGCTCCTGAGAGAATGAGGGTGGCCATTCTCCACTCAAGGTCAAAATTGACTTGTTACTGTCATGTCTCTTTGTCAGTGAAAAGTCCAACACCTTGTTGTCCTTGGGATTGAAAGTAAAGAATTTAATTTTGTTTACAACCTGAGATCCTGAAGTGGGGGGTGTCCCCCTTGTGCTGTGTTGCTTGGATTATGAAATTGTCATTTTACAGACAGTCCATTGGTGACTTGATCTATCAATGTGTAAGAGGTCATTGATGTTCATTGTATAATTTGTATGATTTAGTGAATCTCCTCTAATTGTGTAGGATTTGTTACACTATCAGAGGTCCTGTTCTATCACATACAGCGCGTATAGTTTTTTGTTGTTTTAAAATATATTTTTCGATAAAAGACTACTGCAACATTACAAGAATTTGTCAGATAATTTTATGTGGAGTCAGTAGTCTAGTGGTTAGGTCACGGTACTCGTAATTGTGAGATTGTGGATCTGGGATTTGATTGAGGCTCGACTCAGCCAGATGTTGTGCTTTAGGAAAGGCGCTTCACAGAAATTTTCCTCCTTTACTTAGGTGTGGATGGTTACCTGGCCACCGACAGTTAAATATCTTGTCTGTGTGATAGTGTTTTAGCTCTTGTAAAATAACAGATTTCTCTGTATGTTTCCAAGAAAGTTGAAATTGTTTCAGAATGCGCTCTGGTCTTTTGGGGTATTAATATAGATTGTAAAGTGCAGAGACCTGGTTGTGAATGGATGGTTGGCAGGTGCTCTGCTGTGGTTTGCTCTTTCTTTCTTATCAAACATATATCGTCCTTATCTCTTCTCCTTCTTTTCTTTGTATGTTATTCTTTACTAACACCTCTAATTTTTGGTACTTATAAGATTACCTATTTGTGTGCAAGTGCAGTAAAACTTTTATCATACCAAAACTGACAGAGCTTGCTGTTGCAGTTTAGCAGGAATTTGCGCTTTGCAGATGCTATTTATTATTATGCTGATGAGTGGAAGGTGTTGTAACCAAAGCAGTTGACATTGTGCCTTCTGGTTCCAGGGTGATGTCATCAAGACCCCAAGTGGAGGGTCGGCCGTTGTCTTCAACGATGTGGAGACGCTCCGGCGACTTTCCCCGGGCACCAGGAAGAGGAGGAGCCCCACCACACCCATGTACGACCCTGAGATGGAGTGGACAGACACGGAGGACCGTTGCTCGACGGCTGTGGAGGGACACAAGTAAGTCCTCGTGGCTTAATCGCTGAGTCTTGTAGGCTTGTTGGACTTGTTCTGGAGGCAGCTGCTGTTTCTTTTGAAAGCGTGATCTTGGGTGGAGGAACCACGCGCAGTCGGGCATGGATAACTCGAACACATCAAGGATTTACAAATGTGTTATACACGGACACATCTATAATTCAGGTTAACTGATGACAAAAGATTAAATTGATATCAGTCTGAAAATGATAAAGTGTATGAGCTCTCCGTGATTTCAAGTTTTCCGTGTATTCATATTATATGTACTCAACTGTATATATTCATGTGTGTGTTTGTCAGGATGTCAGAAAAACGTCAGTGGTAGTTTGTTCGGGTTTGGGGGGGGGTGTGTGATATGTTTTTAGTATTTGTTCCATTTTGCATCTTTTTGGTGCTGGCGTTTTTGTTATTGGATTTATTGTTCATCTCAAAATCCAGGCTGTAAATGTTGACTATTTATAAGGTTTTTATTATTTTTGTTAACACTTTGCGGTCACTTGGCGCTATAATGCGACGATGAAAATTATCCGTTCCGGTCACCCTGCTCCGGGCCCGACAAGTCCGTTGCAGTCACTCTCCTAGCTGGGTGACCAGATGGGATATTTTGTACTGCTGGCTGTGTGACTGCAAAGTGTTAATGTATGGTCTTTGTGACATTTTTTTCCTTCTGTTTTGCTGGAAATTTCCATACTAATAGAAACTTTTGTCCCTGTCCACAGACGCAGTAAAACAACAAACCTCTAGATAGGATAAGACTGAGTTACTTCATCAAGGGTAGGATAGGACTGGACTGGCATACGTTACTACCAGAATGTTACACCTGACGACAGCGGAAGTTGTTATCGATCCAGAACGACAGCGGAAGAGAAACATTGGCCATCCCCCATTACGTTATGAGTCTGCCGTTTGTCTACGGTTTTTATAATAATGATATTAAAACTACTTACCCGTGTACAGCAAATATATCCTATCCTTGTGGAGGCTAAACAAAGTAATCAATGTGTTCTGTATATATAGCTAGTAAACCCTTGTTTGTTAGTGCATTATTTGGTCTTATAGATCAGACTAGTTCTTTTTATCCCGTGGGTTTCTTGTGTTGGAACAGATGTTTTTTTCCTTTTTGTATAGATCTGTTCTTGCTCTTCTCCTCTCCTTTCCACTGTGAGCGTACATACCATCTAGAAATTGTTTTCTGTCTGGCGTTAGGATGGACCAAGACTTGATCAGTTTTGCTACGAAACGAGACATATCTGGTTTTAATAAAGATTTTTGTTCTTCACCCATTTACTGAGCAACTTTGTTTTTAGAGTAAACATGATGTTAGGCTTCCTTGACATTTGTTGTATAATGAAATCTTTGTTTGATTCTTCTCCTTTTAATTGATGAATAAATCTCCACATGCTTGTGAAAAAACATAACATACAGGACCTATCCACATTACTATGATTAGGAAGGGAAAGAGCCGCTGACAAATGTTTGTTGACCACAAGCCAAGTCCCATTACTCGGGGAAAGAACTTGATATGTCGTGATTTGTCAAAAAGGGTCTTCCGCTTTTGTCTCGTTGTTTTCTCTAATGAGGAAAAATTGCGTTTTGAGGAGAGAAAAAAATGTGCCTATGTGCCTCACTTTTCTAGATACGATGGTCCTAGTTTCAGCCAAACTTTTTTCGTGAAACTGTTCACTGATAGTGACATGAATCAAAGATTTTAGCTTAGATTCATGGTCACAATCTTAAGGGTTTCTGTGAGTCTGATGGTTCAAAGAAATTCATGTTTTCACATTAGTGTCTGTGGTGTATTGGTGTGGCTCTTTAATGTTTCATGCAGAAAACGTAAGTTTGATTCTTGAGCAGGGAAGTTATTTTATCAAGTACATATCGTGGGTTGTCTATGACAGACAACATTGAAGCACAGCCCACTGTCAAAAATGATCTACGATTATGTCGATGTGGGTGTAAACATTTACAGTAATTACAACCATGTTTGCATTTTTCAAAGCGCTATGGCTACTTTGTGTTGCTATAGTAATGTGCTTGACCAGTGTGAAAGAACATCAGAGACATAAATGATTTGCCACTGATTTGTGGGTGTTTCTTAAAAATAGAGTGTTTTGATAACTATGGCAGCTGTCAGAAAGAATGGTGGAAATGGCCGCTGAGTAAACAATTACAGTGGAGTTTGTTTAAACTGAAATCTGCGGGATGGCCCGATTTTCTTTTGTTTAGTCAGTGAGCAGATTTTTTAAAAAGATGGATCATTGTTTTCAGCAATCAGCTGAGGCGCGTGGCATGTGATTGTGATGCACAATCAGGATCAAAGGCTTTTGATGCGTCCTGCCAGTTTCTTCTGTTTTTACAAAAGTCAAGCCGATAGCCCCATCTTCACACTCTCCCTTTTTTTTTCCTATCTTGACAATGATGAGCCCGGTGAGACCTCTTTTATCATGCTTTTGTCTGTCACGTTTATCCTTTATGAACCTACACAACCCTAGTTTTTGACATCAAGAGAGAAAAAATATCCATGGCCATATAATATTATTAGGAACTTTTAAGCCAGATTACTCAGTTTTTATTTGTTAATTACCAAAACATAAGACTCAAGCTAGTGGATGGGCAGCCCTGTAAAAGTAAAAGATGTGGTTTCACACATTCATCAGTTTGTGGTGCAGCTGGTACTTTAGGCTAGGCAACAACAAATTTGCTTTTGCAACCTCTCCTGTCTACAGACTAAAAAATAACATTCTTAAAAAAAAAAAAGTTATGGCTATTTTCACCCTTCCTTTTGACCCAAATTTGAGACAAATACAGATAGAATTTGCAGTGGGTGGTTGGCGGGTGCTCTGGTGTGGTTTGCTTCTTCTTTCCTGTCAAACATCTATCGTCCTTATCTCCCCTTCTTCTTTTTTATGTTTGTTACTCTCTTGTAACAGCTCTATTCTTCTGGCGCTCATAATATGACCTTATGCAGTTGCGAGCGCAGTAAAACTTCTACTAAAACTCAATTAAAGATTTTGCAGGGTTTATTTTTGTCATTTTATGAGGTGGGAAAATATAGCACATGTTGTCACTCGCTTTAAGCTAATAATAGAAAATCTTCTCAGCATGCTGTTGTGGATGAAATATATTGCTGGGATGTCAAGTTGTCATCTCATGTGCAGTAAACTATTTTGGGTAATGTATTGTGTAAATATGGAAAGTCACAATGCAATGGGAGTTTCCATTCATTGCTGCCCATGTGGGAATCTCATAATGGCCACAGTTGTCTTTGTCGCAATAACTTTTTTCTTAATATGAGACATTTGTTCACATTTCGTTTTTTTCTCTTAATGTACTTTAAGAAGCGTGAACAGTGTATCATTTGGTGATGAAGTGTTTGTGGGCCTGTTGATGAGGCTATCAGAAGTTTTTTCAGCCTGTCATTTGATGTCCTTTCATTATTTCGATAGGCGATGGTTAATTGTTCACTGAAAGGATGTCACTGTGTTGCACTGTGCCGGAGACAAATTTCACAAACTTGACGTGCTTCGATTTAACTGATTCTCTGAGGGTTTATTTGGAGAGTTCCACTAGTGGTAGGTCTTATTTTTGTCTTTTCTAACTCCAGTGTTTTTGTTTGTTCTTGTTTTTTCCCTGCACTAATTTACTGGTCTGGAGACCTCAGTGCTTTCTTGTCCTATCTTCATTTTTAATAACAGTGAAAACTGTTCATAACAAAGAGTGAGCTGAAGAAAAAGTCACATTTGATGATTTTCACTGTTAAAAAAATGGAGAGATAGCACATGAAAGCAGTGAGGTCATGTACTGTATAGCTTAAAGTTGAAGGTCTTAACAAAGTTCCTCTGTGGCTCATACACTTTCATCTAATTCATATTCAGTGCAGGTGGTTGGGGGCACCACTGACAGGTCTTTTATCTCTTTTTTTTTCACCGCTCTGTTTTTCTCAGTCTGCTGACTTGCCTTTTCTTTGAACTATTACTTTGTCAATAGCCTTCACGCCACTATTACTATTAGGTCTACTTCTTTATTTTCCCTCTGTTGTAATGTTGTGTCTGTCTGTCTTTCTTACTTTTTCCCAGCACTAAATGACCATTATTGTGTTGTATTTCTTAAACAAACAGGGTTAGAGACAGTTGGATTCGCTGGTGACGCAAAAATTTTAGCTTTTTTAGGGGCCCATAAAAACATTACTTTTAGAGAGATAGAACAAAACGATATTCTGATATAGATACCAAAACAATTGAATTTTTTTAGGTAATAGCATCATTTAGCTAATAAGAAAATAGCTTTGATGCAGTTTAGTGCTCAAGAAAAAGTGGTCCATCAGACCAACAACAAAAAATCCTCCAGGCGTAAGTAGACCCATCTCTTCCTCATCATCTGGATCAGGAGAACCATTGTTTGCTAAAGAACTACAAGCTTCACTTTCTAAATCAACAACTACTCCATCTTCTTTGTCAGATCCATCTTCCATCTCAATTTCAAATTCATCGAAAACTGTTAAGACTTCTCCTGGACGTTGCCATTTTCGGTTGTACTTTCGATTACTCAATGCGCTTATGACTTGAACAAAAATGCTTAGAAAAACAGCGTCAGTTCAATTAGTGAAAGTGATATATATAAACATGTGTATAAAAATGGCAAAACTTTTATGTCCCTCGTCATCAAACTTGTATCCCTTAGGATGTGTAGTACCATAGCAATCTTTAATATAACTTGTCGGACACATTTGTCTGGTGCGTCAACTAGCGTAGAACAGCCTGTCGAACAAATGAGTCAGAGCCTTTCGGACAAATGAGTCAGACAATTCGGCAATGAGTTAACGAAGTATGGCCTAAATGGGCACCAAAAGGGCAGTTCAGAGACTTATTTTACAAGTGCCACTTCTTCTAGGACGGTTGTTTGCATTTGGTGTTCTTATAGAGGTAACAGTAACAATCCTGTATTTTGGGCAGTGAACTATCATCAGTCTTGTGTGTTATGTGTAGTGAACAGCGAATCCCGTCTTTATCTACCTCTTAATCTTAGGTCTCATTTATTGCATATATCCGTAATTTATCTCTTGCTTTGAAGATCCACTGCTTCCATACTACAGCGGCACACCCTGATGTACATGTACATAATTTGTCCTACCTTCGTGTTTTTAGAAAGATTGATTTAATTGGTCGACACATTTCAACTTTTTTCTACCACCTGAGTCATTGTGTTTTTAAAAGTCATTTTGGGTCGCTGATTTCAGAATAGTTCATAGTCACATCAGATCGTCGCCTCGGAACTATTTTTTCCAAAAAGTAAAGAGGCACTTTGGACGAAATAGTTCTGAAGCGACAAGATGTCATTTTCTGTCTTTGGCCGTAAATCACTTTCATAATCCAGAATGGTAACCTGTGCAGCTCATATGAGGTGCCTGTGATTTCTCTCTCTCACCAATTACATATACATCATGTATATTATATTCGAAATGTTTGTATGCAAGTTTGACTTTACTCGTCAGCTTCCTTCACTAATCTTGTGGAATGAATATTTCATATAATATGTATGAAACTATGAGTATGAAGGGTGCCGACAAAATGAGTTACTTTTTGGATTTGAGCTCTATGGAAATAGATACACCACGGTTATACTTATAGGTGAAGTTTTACAATATAAGTATTAAATAATTTTTTAAAAGGCATAATGTACTTTAGAATATGGCATCAATAGAAAATCTACAAATTTGACCCTAGTGTCGATTTTTGACCAACATCTCCATTTGTGGATTGCGAGAAGTTATTTTAGTACCTGACTCATTTTGTCAGCACACCTCACTTACACATGCCTAAATAGATATATATAACAGTATATAAAAAATACAATAGTGAATAACTAAAAATCCATATGGAAGAAAAAAAAAACAAATTTTTTTCAGAATTGAAATCAGCGTACCAAAAAACATAAAGTAAGCATATTTGTTGGCTCAGGGGCAAAATATCTGTTGTGACAAGTGTTATTTGTGTCTCTGAGTGCTGTTCTTTTTGTCATTGCTTGTTGTAAATATGTACGTGTGTATGTGTGTGCGTGCATGTTCTTGTACATATATTTTTTTATGTGTGTGTGTGTGCCAGCAACATCTTTTGACATCCTTTTTCCTGTGTTTTTCTCTTACACAAGTCACACAATGTGTGTGCATACATTAGCCTTATGGAGCTGGTAAATGTAAGGACAGGTGTCGTACAGCCCTTGTATATATATGCATAAATTACTTAATAAAATGACTAGGTGACCTGTCTGTTGTCTGAGGTAGAAATAGAATGTAGTCAATGGGAGGTTGGCGGGTGCTCTGGTGTGGTTTGCTTCTTCTTTCCTATCAAACATCTGTCGTCCTTATCTCCCCTTCTTCTTTTTTATGTTACTCTCTTGTAACACCTCTAAACTTCTCGCGCTCATATGACCTTGTGCAGTTGCGAGCGCCGTAAAACCTCTACTAAAACTAAAACTAAAGAATGTAGTGAACAACACTTCACCCACCTCTTCCTTTACTTTACATCATGTATTAACTATGTTGTGGTTGTCTATGTGCCCTGGTTATTCTCCTACTCAATTTTAGCGTTGCTTTCGTCTTACCTAATGATGGGTGGTTGGCTGATGCTCTTGTGTGGTTTGCTCTTTCTTACTCTATGAAACATGTACTGTCCTTGTCTTTCCTCTTTCTTTTCAATGTATGTTTTAAAGCTACTCTGTAGGAACACTTCTAGTCTTCACCCATTTGTGTTGCAAGTGCTGCATAACGCTTACTAAAGTTTAGTTCTGATTCTAATCTGTACCAGGTGGGATGGTGGGTGGTTGCAGTGCCGTCACTGGCAGCTTGTCTTCCTTTAGGGGCTGTTCAAAAATATAATCTTACGCCTGGGGAGGTGTTTCTTTGGCTCCTGTAAGAAAAATGTAATATTATATTACTATTACACTTTTTTTTTCAGTTCCGAGATGAATTTTATCAGAATTCCACTGTAATTTGTTTACTTTGTAATCAAGGCGCTTTTGACATTGACATGAGTCTCGATTTTTTCCTTAGTAATAAAGAGTATGCAATATTTTTCTTGAATGATTTACTCTGTTAGTTTTTTTAGTGAACTTAGAACTGCATATTATTAATATTATGTGCATGTATGTGTGTATGCATGTTTTTCATGAATATTATGTAAAGCGCATAGTACAGTACAATGATTGTAACGCGGATTTGCGCGATTTATATGTCACATTATTGTTATTATTATTACGAACAATGTAATATGGGATTGTGGAAGAGACAAATGTAAGTAACAAAATGTAGGGGGGGGGGGGGGGGGGAGCAAAAAGGCTCTAAAATTTGTAAGATTATATTTGAACAGCCCCTTACTGTTTGTCCTGTATCTAGATCTGTTTGTTCTTCTCATCTATGGCCAGTCCTGGTACTTGTGCTACTGCTACTACTACTACTCTCTCATCTTTGTATGTTTCGTCCTCTCCCTTTACCATCTGTTTTTCTGTCTGTTCGTTCTTCTCATCTGTGGCCAGTCCAAGTACCACTACTACTGGTACTAGTGCTACTCTCTCATTTGTATGTATGTTTCGTCCTCTCCCTCTACTATCTCAATCTGTTCAGTCTGTCTGTTGGCTCTTCTCGTCTGTGGCCAGTCCCAGTACTACTACTGTAACTATGTATGCTACTCTCTCGTCTTTGTATGTTTCGTCCTCTCTCTTTACAAAGTACTGTCTGTTCTGTCTGTCTCGTCTTCTCATCTGTGGCCAGTCCTAAGTACCGGTACTACTACTACTACTCTCTCCTTTTTTGTATGTTTGGTCCTCTCCTTTTACCGTTTGGTGGGTGGTTAACAGGTGCTCTGGTGTGGTTTGCTCCTTCTTTCCTATCAAACATCTATCGTCCTTATAAATCTCTCCTCCTTCTTTTTTCTCTTCATTGCTCTCTTGTAACACCTCTAGTCTTCGGCACTTGAAAAATATATGATTTATGTGTGCCGTAATACTCTTACTACAACTAATTTTACCATTTGTTTGTTCTGTGTCTTTGTTCCTCTCATCTGTGGCCAGTCCTTGTTGTAGGCTTGTTACTACTCTCTCACTTTGTATGTTTCGTCCTCACCGGTTACTTACTGGCGGGTGCTCTGGTGTGGTTTGCTCCTTCTTTCCTCTTAAACATCTATCGTCCTTATCTCTCCTCCTTCTTTTTTACGTTTGTTGTTACTCTCTTGTAACACCTCTAATCTTCGGCACTTATATGACCTTATTGTGTTGCAAGTGCCGTAAAACTCTTTACTAAACTAAACTACTATCTGTTCTTGTCATCTATGGACAGTCCTAGTATTCCTCCTAGTAGCGGTATTACTACTTTCTCGTCTTTACTTTGAATGTTTCGTCCAGCTCAATCCCTGGCAACTTCCCAGGAAGCTGATAATCATAATTATGTTCCCGAATGTTATGGGGTTTGTCAGGGTAAAAACAATAAGCACATAATATAATCCTTCTTTGTGTAGCTCTAAAATGCACAATGTAAATGCAGACTATTATTAATCAATATTATTGTTGTTCTTGCTCTACACTTTCTCTTCCGTCACAGACAGACTATATCTGTAGGTTAAGTTAAGGACGTGCAAGAAATTGCGGGGGGAGGGGGAATTCAACGTAAAGTGAACGAGTTGAGTTTTATATATATAGCTTAAATTTGTACTGTTATCAATCAATAATATCAATATCAATCCCTTAATGAACCTATTTGAGCTAGAAAAGTGGCAATAGAGTTCACGAGGGAAGAGATTATTTCAATTGAAGCTACCTGTTTTTAATGTATTTATTTTGTATACAAGCAAGTACAAAGGAACTCTACTGTACATTTGTATTAAATTTTACCACCATTCCTGGGTCCTGTAAAAGTAAAAGAGATGGGGAAACTGTTAAGGTTGAGGAAACTGACCAGAGGCGCCGCAAGCTTATTCATTGTTTGTATAAAAGAGCAGGTTGCAGCGTTTCTGGTTTCAGTACTTTTTATAAGAAATAAGTGTTGATGATTTATTTACATAATAATTTGACACCTTATACGATAATCTATTTATGTTTCCTTGGAATAAACATTTCTTCTGACTTTTAAATGTTTGTGTGGTTTTTATTTTTTCCAATATTGGTTTTGGAAGGGCCACTACTTGACTACTAGTACTCATCTGTGGCGCATCCCACAGGTATTGGATAGGGCAATGGCCTCTATGATAGGGGGGATTACCTGTTGTTTTTAAGCTGTTTCGAACCAAATTAATGGTATGGTGCCACAGGTGCTTATTTTACTTCGGCTTCAAATAATTGATGAAGAATGGACCATCTTGGCGACCGGAGTTGCCATAAATCCTACATAAGCCTTTACTCAGTTACTGTCTTGTGGGTTGTCAGTGGAAGACAAAAGCTAGCAGAGAAAACTGCACAAACCGGCAGTTGGCAACTGGAAACTCACGGCAAGGCTTTTCTTCAGAAGTGTCGTAAAATGTTTCCTAATCATTCAAGGGGCAGACTGTGGTAACAACCTTGTACATGTATCCGTCATATACAATGTGTTTAAAAATAAGATTTTTTTTTACAAGTCGAAGTGCCAACCCAAATATGAAATAGATCTACTATCTACACTAAATCAAATCTGAAGAATAATCGGGGGGGGGGGGGGGGGGGGGGTTAAGTGTTTAATTAATCAATGAAGCTATAGAAGTCTCCCCAAAATCTATTTTAAAAAAAAGAAAATAGATAGGAAGTTTATGACTGAGGACATTATTACATTGTATTATTAAAACCAATGGACGAGAAAAGACAGGCCGAATCAAACGCGCAAAGGTATAACATAACGCGTTGAATAACTATACTATAAGGTGGGAAAGAAAACAAAGTAATGAAGTATGAAGCAAAAGAAACGGGTAAATGTGACCAGTGTCAAGAAATAGAAAAGAATCAAAACAGGTGTTTATAGTTATAGTAATATATTTGGCAACTTGGAAACACGTGTAATTTCCCCCATAAAACTACGACAGCTACAGAATTGAAAGTTGGCAAGTACCTGCAAAAAGATAGATAGGTCCCCATGACGGAGCTCTATTTTTTATTTATTCTATATCCTGAATTTATAGGAAAATATATTTAACAAAAAGTTCGCGTCATTTCTTTGACCTTTGTGATTATTATCCCACTGAGAAACGAAACAAATCTGCGTAGCTGTCCTCCACAGTGGAAGTGCCGGAAGTGATATTTCGCGAGGCGCATTTTTCTTTTTAAAAAAATCATGTTGAATAATAATAATATAACATATAATATAACTGCTGTTTCTCTGACCTGTAGTCTTACCCCGAAACGTTCTGTAGACTGCGAGGCGAACAATGTGCGAGGCAATGTAGTAGTACTACATGGATTTGTGTTGCAGGTGCCTTATTTTTCAAGTTCTCGTTCTAGTTTGTTTTTAATGTGCTGCTTGTCTGTGTTCCTTGAGTAGCATCTGTCAGTCAAGTTTTATATCAATGAAGGTGGATTGGGTTTTCTTAGTTTCGTTTTCTATTTTTCTAGAGGACTATTCTAGGTGTATGGTGGTGAAGCTCTCTTCTGATATTTTGTGGCTTTCCGTTAATAAGTAGACGGAGTCGACGAGACTGTTTTGGAGCTGTTAACTTTTAATTTCCACTCGTCACAGTCAGTACCTCCCTTAGTTGCTAAGTTGTTCATAACTCGTTACCGTATGATGAAAGCTGCAAGTGTTGTAATGACCAGCACATCACTGTTCTCACTGATTAATGTGAACTAGGTACAGCTTAAATGAAAATTTTTGTTTGGGCTCTAAATTAAGTGTACTGGGATTCCCAATAACCAGTATGGGTCAAGAAACAAAAACACACTATCCCTATATGATTTCACTGTCAATTTTTTTAATTTTTAAGATGCAAAGGGTTCGACAGACCAAAATTCGCGCAAATTGTTGGCAGGGATTCTGAAAAAGATTGAATTGATACAGCCTTGATATTGTCACACAGAGTTTGTGTATATACAACCTGCAACGTACTAAAGATTTACTTTCCTAAGTCTCATACTTTTCTTGTAACTGCCCTTTTAGTGTCATATACGATACTTGGACAAAAAAATGATCACAAATCAGAGTTATGCTGCCAATCTTTTTAACACTGACGGAAGACTTATTACAATATCACAATAATCTTTTAGTACGTTGCAAACATATTATCTAGAAACATTCATGCAAAGTGGGATTCAGCTGCGACAAGTGCTTTTAGAAATATCTCTGCCAAGGTGACCCACCCCCCTAAGAAAATCATAGTTTTTAGAAAACTTTAAAAAACACGAATTCATACCATTCTATTACCACACAATGTTAAAATACATGGCATATGTGAGCACTTTATAGATGTTTTGGACACTTGAAAATATTTCCAATCGATAAAGCAGATGTTGCTCTACTAAAATAGTCCAAAATCGAAAAATCGGTTTTGGATACCAAAATCGACTTTTTAGGCTGCCGTGGTGTACCTTAATGTCAACGCAGGATTCTTGCGGAGGCGTTCGCTGGTGTGCCAGGGGACGAGGTCGTCTGCATACCGTCGGTGTCGCAAGCAATGTTGGGTACTTTTTACACCAGAGAACCCCACCCCCTCCCAACACACACACAAAACAAACAAACAACAACAACAAACAATCAAACCCCAACTAGTTTTTGTTGTGTTGCTCCTATCAGGAATCACGGAAAGCACAAAGACAATTCCAAACCTTAGCCAAAGCATTAAACTGCCGTTTGGTGATGTTGAAATATGCATCTTTTGACAGAGAATTTTTTAAATCGAAATTTATCAAAATTTTGACTTAAGTGGATTGCTTTCGACAATGACGACAGAGTTGTTTTATCCGCCAACAGTGGCCTTTGCGTCGTGGCAGACGATAGGCTATTGTTACCTGAAGGCTGTGGCAGTGCATCATGGGACACAGCTTTGCCAAGGCGGTTGAGGAAGTAGGCCTAGATTGTCAAGTACACGTATGTACTTCCTGCCTTTGGGTCCTGACTTCCCCGATATACACCTACGGAGAAACAAGGTCAATAGGCCTCGTTTGCAATCAAGGACTATGTGAAGGGTGGCCTACTACTTTACTGGTATGATAGGGATATTTTTTATATGGTAGGCAATTTCACAAATTTTGCCAAGGCAGCGGTATAACGGCTTTCTCTTCTACATCTAATTCTACGATTTTCAACCAACCAAGGATCTTTGACGCGAGCAACGTGCACACGAACCCCCCAGACGTTTTTCATCCCTATCCTCGAAGATCAGGTGCTCGATCTTACCTTCCATAGGATCAGGGGTGTGGGGAGGGAAGATTTAGTGGCAGTTACATGATGCGACTATACAAGAAAGGGAGGCCTATGCGTGAATTTCGTTAGCGTCGGTTATGCTTGATGGATCTTCGGGCTTTTTTGTGTGTGTTTTACGGCGCTTGCAACTACTTAGAAGGTCAAATGAGCGCGCAGGACACACCAAACATTTTCAGTCAGTAGGAAATTTTGAATTTTGCCTGAGTGGCGACAGAGGCCTATTCTTATCGATCTTGGACCACCAGGGGTCTTTAAAACTTAAAAACGGGACCTCCAAGATTTTTCACACTTGTCCGAGAAGACTAGGTGTAGTGTGGCTGGAAGACAGCAGTAAGAAGGAGCCAAGGAGAAGCGGTAGAAAGGCTGTGGAAAGAGCCAGGAGATGAGAGGATGGGGCAAAGGAGGTGAGGGGGTGTGTGCAGAAAGTAGAAACGAAAGCATACGACAGATCATTATTAGAGAGAAGGAAAGTACATGTATGTGAAAGGAGACAATTTTAGAGAAGAAAATTTTCCGTCGTTATCAGGATTCGAACCCGGGAACTATTGAATGAGAGGCAAACACATTAACCTTTAGGCCCCGAGAGCTCCCGCTTTAGGACTTTAAAAAATGCTGAAGGACATTGTGTGTTATCATTTTACACCTCCTGTAGGCAAATACGCCAATAAATTAAATAATATGTCGCACACAGGAGTGCAGCCATGCATGGCCGTGGAATGTAGCCCCTAAAGACGTCCAAGAGGTCTACATAAAAATTAAAATAATTTTCCACGTGTTCACATTACTGTCAGCACGTGCACATCCCATGTTCTCGTGATCGAAATTTTCCATGTCAAGGTAAATGCAGCAACAGGAGAACAATTGCCTGGGAAAGATCAGTGTCAGAGTCGCATAACGCCGGCAAGCTGTTAAAATGTACGAAGTCTATAAACTAAACATTTTAAAGAGAGGAAAGAAAAATAAAAAGACAACATACTCGCCAAAAACTGTTTCATCCTATTAACAATTTAATGTTAAGCGTGCTGATAAATCAAATGATTTACTTCTCGGATTTGAACCCTGTGAATCATGAAAATAGGTACATCACGCTAATCACGCTTATCGGTAGGTGAAGATTTTACACTTTAGAAGTGTAAAATAATAGAAGGCATGTTATTTTTAAGGAATATCGCACCAATAGAAAAATCTACAAATTTGACCCTAATGTCAATTTTGGCCAATATCTCAATTTGTGGATTGTGAGAAGTACACTCATTTTGTCAGCACGCGACACAAACTGACAAATTGTACCGACATTATTATTTTTTGTACGCTTTTTATTCAGTATTTCGAATTTGAATTTCTACAAAATGTTTTTCGAGCACATGCAACCTATAACACATATTTAGAAACTGCGATATGAAAAATTCAAAATTTTAGCCTTTTACACAAATGTACGACATTTTGACACCTGAAATAGCAGACGTGCAGCCATGCAGAAATAACTTATTTGCCAAACGAGGGCACATAACATTCTATTATTTTGTGCCGCAGCATGTTTGCGACCTTTTTGAAATAGGATATTATTTTTTAACTCGGTCTTGCAAGCCCTGGTATTCCAGAAACTTTCGAAGGATTCAACCGAACATAGAAATGCCGTAATCTGAAACGGAAGAATAGGAGAATGATGTCACCAGTCTGCGGCACATTGAAGAAGAAAAAATGCTTTTGAGTTTGCATTGACATCTCACTATCTAATAATTACAAAAAATCGATAAGATCAGATAAGATATCTTATCTTGTTTTATCTTATCTTATCTTATCTTATCTTATTGAAGTAGAAAAATGCTTCTGGGTTTGCACTGACATCTCACCACCTAGGAATTACAACTTTCTATCTGCTCAGTTTCTAGTTTTGAGAAATTCGACGTCAAATATTTTGAGTTTCACATCATGTCTAGCTTTTTTGAAAGCAGCTCTTTGAATATAATCGTATTTCAGAACGACTTCGAATAATCTTACGATTTTCATAGAGCAGATATTTGATTTACGACCTCATCGTCCCAGAGACTCAAAACGGCAAAAAATCTATCTATCTATCTATCTATCTATCTATCTATCTATCTATCTATCTATCTATC
>NW_004797437.1:861118-861624 GCF_000002075.1 Aplysia californica
ATCTATCTATCTATCTATCTGTCTGTCTGTCTGTCTGTCTGTCTGTCTATGTGTCTGTCTGTCTGTCTATCTATCTATCTATCTATCTATCTATCTACTTCACTTTGATTTAATAGACCACATGAAAACTGAGGGGAGATATCACACGGATTTGTTGCTGGAGTTTGTTCACTTCCGTCTGTCCAAGTTGAAAAACAAAACAAAACAAACAAACCCAAATAAAAAAGAACAACAAATCTAACTGAATTCTTAATTTGTCAACGCGCTCGTAACTTCGCATGCCCTCCCGTAGGCCAGTGACCAAACAACATTCTTTTAAAACATCTTGATGTTTCTCAACAGTTATGGAAAAAAGTTTCTTTTTTGGGGGGTTCTTCTTCTTCTTCCAATAATAAAAATAATAATAATAATAATAATAATAATAATAATAATAATAATAATAATAATAATAATAATAATAATAATAATCATAATAATAATCATAATAATAATAAATAGTAATGATA
>NW_004797437.1:862771-874573 GCF_000002075.1 Aplysia californica
TTATCCCTGGTGTTGTTAGGTTTTCGTGTGTGTGTGTGTGTGTGAGAGAGAGAGAGAGAGAGAGAGAGAGAGAGAGAGAGAGAGAAAGAATGTGTGTGTGTATATATGTGTTTATGTGTGTTTATGTCTGTGTGTGTTAAAAAACAACAAATGGATAATAAAAATATATTTACCAAAAAAGAATTGTTTCTAACAGCACGACTTAGTTTATACCACACCGAAGAGAGTATGTAGTAGGAGTTGAAACTGTCGAGATGTCTTTGGTCTTGCGCAGTGATCGATCAGTCACTGCTGACAGTGAAAAAATCATGGTCTTCAAATATCAGTTTATTCAGAGGCCAGATCCCCGAGACTCTGAAGCCATATATATAATACTTTCGGGAGTGGCAGCTCTGGCCCATGCATTGCTCTTCAAAGATGCCATATTGTAGATGACCATCTTCTTTCCTTCGATTTTGGAGCACGTAGCTAGAAGCAAATTGAACTGAAATGAGCTTTCATGGGACAGTCCTATCAAATGGCTGTGTTTAGTTGCTTGTGTGTAGTGGAAGGGTTATCATAAGCACAAAGTTCTTTTTAACAAGTTCAAGAGACAGCATTGACGAATGTTTCTTGTTATTGTCTCAATTTTAAGGTGGCTCTATTTTCCCTGCTGGGACAAGCAAAATAAATAAAGTGTTCCTTTACTTAGGAGAAAATGTCTGAGTACATCTACCCATTACTCGACTCGAAGCAGAGGGACTGTTCAGCAGCTCTATTCACCAAATTTCCTCCGAAGTTCCTTCTACTAGTGAAAGCAAAGACAGGTGGCTGAGAAGATCCGTTAGCACCACAAATGATGACAAGTTCACAACGAAAAATGCTGTTTTGAGAAAATCGAAGGTAAAGTTTTTGGACCCCTGTTCAGTTTCTTTAAACTACAAGAAGAGCTTTCTCTATAACCCAACAAATATACACACCAATGAAACCAAACCTCTCATATACCCACCTTTGGTGTAGGTTAGGATTTCTGGAAACCTCCGAAATCTGGGACAGCCGTCTTGTCCTTAAAAGCGACCAATTACTTCTGGGAGACACTACAGAATTTTGCATCCAGATTCATCTAGGCTGTATTCCGTGAATGCTGATGCCTGGATTGTTGCCACTGTCTGTATTAACATTTGGAAAAAGACCTAGCTACATTCACAGTTGAAGAACGACACTATTTCGAGAGAGATCGCCCCTTGAGTATGTACACAGAGCCAAACAAATCCGGGCGCCTTTACAATAAAGTGGAATTATCACCTCTTTGTCTATCGCCTCGTTGTCATTCCAAAGCTCTGGAACTTCCACATTATTCAGTATTGCCATTTAATCTGTTAACCCGTGAGTCTGGTTTGTTGTGAGCCCATAGAACATGTTTGAACACGCTTTTAGATACTTGGCAAGCGTCCATTTTTGTGTTTAGAGAAAACCTTTTTTTCGTTGGTAATTCGACTGAAACCTTACTGCAGCCCATACATTCATCTTCATCACATAACCACCAAGAGTCGATCTTGACACGTTGAAGTCTGCTGCTGCTTTCAGGACCGTTTCACTATTATGGGCAGCCTCCGCCGCTTTTTCAATAATTTCATGTGATATGTAAGGTAAATCCCGCTTCGGGTTTTCTCGTGTGTAGATCTATACGAGGCATTTCTGAAGAAAAAAAAGAACGTAAGCTAGCATATTATGTATAAGAACTCTTTATCCAGAACCACACAAAAGGATAATTTATTGTTGTACGCTGCACACCAACACGAGAATACAAAAGTGTACATTTGTGAGTGTGCCTAAAGAAAGGTACCAAAAGTTGGATTTTGAACATTTTGAGTTAAGGGTTGCACCGTATAGGAAATTCAATGCTGAACACAGGGGTCTTTGTTAGATATCTCAAGTAGTTTTTGGGATATTGCACATTTTGCGAGGTAGGGTATAAAGATAGAATTTTGAGAAAATGAGCTTTTAAGTTTAACAAACGTGAGAGCACATAGGCTATTGTTGTGTATGGGTTACAAGGTTATTGTCCATCCCTGTTTTAAGGGAGCTACCTCCCGTCACTTTAAGACATGCGCAGTAGCAACTAGTGGGGTGAGTAATAAAGTTCAAGTTGCTGTCCGAGATACGTGTGGTGAGCAGTAATTCTTGTGCTCGTGTCAGTTAGCCTAGGGAAGTGTTCTGGATTAAAGTGAACCCAAAATATACAAACACATACACAGTTTTTAAAAACTAATTTTAAAATGTATTTAAGTTTTTAAAAACTAATTTTTAAATGTATTTATTCATGAACAATTCGTGTCCAATTTGGCATTCAGTTGACATCAGTAACATGAATGGAATTCAAAGGTAAAACATAGCAGGGGAGAGAAAACATGCTTCAAGAATAGATTTTAACACCTACTAAAAGCAGTTTCCATTAGATCTATTTGTTTTTTTTTTATACCCTACCTTCCAACTGATTCAAAATAGACTATTTATAAGTTAAATAATGCAAACTCTTTTTGTTTTTGTTTTTGTTTTTGTTTTTGTTTTTGTAAAGTGTTTTACGGCGCTCGCAACTGCATAAGGTCATATGACCGCGCGGGACACACCTAATATTTTCAGTTGGTAGGAAATTTTGAATTTTGCCCGGGTGGCGGCCGAAGCCTACTCTTATCGATTTTAGACCACCAAGGGATCTTTAACGTGCGCAACTTGCACCCGGGCCCTCCGAGATTTTTCGCCCTTGTCCGAGAAGGCTAGGTGTAGATCTTTCCTACCAGAAGATCAGGGGTGTGGCAGAAAGACAGCAGTAAGGAGGGGCCAAGGAGTAGCAGTAGAAAGGCTGCAGAAAGAGTCAGGAGCCCAGAGGAGAGGGCAAAGGAGGTGAGGGGGTGGGGGCAGAAAGTGGAAATGAAAGCAGACAACAGAACATTGCTAGAGAGCAGGAAAGGAGGTGAAAGGAGACAATTTTAGAGAAGAAAATGTTTTGGTCGCTACCCGGATTCGAACCCGGGACCTTTGAATGAGAGGCCAACACCTTAACCTCTAGGCCACGAGAGCCCCCGCAAACTCTTTGAGCACATTGTTAAAAAAAATGGTGGATCTATCATTTAAAAAAAAATGGAAACACATTTTGGTGCAAAAAGTGATTTTGTCATTATCAGCCTGTAGCTCGAAACGGTCTGGGGCAACTTTTGGTACCTTTCTCTAGGCGCACGCACATTTATTGCACCATGTTCACCTGTGCCATTCCGATGCGACAACATTGTCGATGTTGCAAGAGAATTGGGACACCACTGGGGTACTTTCTTTACTTCCTTACTCGGTTGGATGATAGGTATCATTACAGGCGGTACAACGCCGTAGCTGTCCCCACATTTCAGTGCAAGAAGGTTCCCCCCCCCCCCCCACCTCTTATCATCTTCAGGTAACCACTCATGTTTGCCCTACTTTTGAACTCGATTTCATAAGTGTGCACTGTCTTGAAGTAGGGCAAGACTGTTACTGTTAAAACCAGGCTGGGTAACTTTTTTATCACCTAGGTCAACCCACAAACCGGGATAGCTAAACAAATATGTAATTGCATATGTTGCTTGTCAGGGAGGGGGGGGGGGGGGTGAAAAAAAGGGGGAGGGGTGTGAAATGAAGTAGCGATACACTTCTCTTTTTTTTGGGGGGGGGGGGGGGTAAGCGTTTTAGGGCGCTCGCAACTGCATAAGGCCATGGGAGCGCTCGGGACACATTAAACATTTTCAATTCCGAGAAAATTTTGAATTTTGCCCGGATGGCGGCCAAAGCCTACTCTTATCGATTTTAGACCACCAAGGGATCTTTAATGTGCGCTACTTGCAAACGGGACCTCCGAGATTTTTCGCCCTTGTCCGAGAAGGCTAGATCTTTCCTACCATTAGATCAGGGGTGTAGCGGAAAGACAGCAGTTAGAAGTAGCCAAGGAGTAGCAGTGGAAAGACTGCAGAAAGAGTCAGGAGCCCAGAGGAGGGGACAAAGGAGGTGAGGGGGAAGAGGCAAAAAGTGGAGACGAAAGCAGACGACAGAACATTGCTAGAGAGCAGGAAAGGAGGTGAGAGGAGACAACTTTAGAGAAGAAAATTTTTCGGTCGCTACCCGGATTTGAAACCGGGACTTTTGAATGAGAGGAGAACACATTAACTTCTTGGCCACGAGAGCCTCCTGGCGATATACGAGAATCCCATGCGATAATTTTTCACTGAGTGAGTTGAACGCTATGAACTAGGACACCAGTAGTGTAAAGCGCGTCACTGTGTCCCAATTCTCCTGACCATGGATTTACACCTAGTTTGATTCTGCATAATATACATTTCTAAAAGGTTTAAGAATAGAAGATTTAAGAATAGGAAAACAGAATACCATTGACCCACGTCATGCAAAGGTGTTTACACGTCGGATATTCCCCATATATATAAGTTTCTAAACGTGTAAGTCCGTTGGGGCAAATTTTACAGGAGAGACAAAAAACGTAATAAACAGTAGATACTAAGTACAAATGTACTGCTCTTTCTTCATCTTGTAAAGAATACCTCTCTCTCTCTCTCTCTCTCTCTCTCTCTCTCTCTCTCTCTCTCTCTCTCTCTCTATATATATATATATATATATATACACAACGGTCAATATGAAAATTCTTTTGTTTTAGAAAATAAATCATAAAACAGACTTACGTGCCTAGAGACTCTAAATTTGAAACATTTAAACGCGTAAATCGAACCCGCTGACTTGCGTAATGAATCGGAGCAGGAAGTTTGTAAGCTCTACCCGCGTTAGTCTGCGGCAGGTGGCTGTGGTTAGCCACACGCGTTTAGAGCTTTCATTATTTTAACATGCGGCTTGTGAATCATTGACTTACTTGTTTACAGCACAAATCTTTCAGTTTATTTATTAGAAAAATATTCAAAGGACTTTGAAGAAATAAGGCAGATTAGTTTTATAGATTCTAGGTGCATTTAACTTTGCAAGTAATATTGATTGATCGAATTAATTGGTATATTCCGTGTAACAACTATGCACCTGGTTGATGTCATTCTTATTTCCCAGTCCTTTCACACTTACAACACCGATCGACTGTAGGCCTATTATTAGTAAGAGGATTATGACGAAACACAACAGAAGAAAAGCCTTAGAGAATGACAAACTGTAGGTTGTGTGAAAAGTAGCAAAGTATACGAGAGCAGCCTTCCAATCACCCAGCAAATTACGAAAAGGAGCCAGTTCATTTTTTCAAGCAAATTGTCAACTGTATTAAGTAATACTGTAACTCTAACACGTGATATAATATAACAGAACATTTTACATAATAAAAAAAACACATCAATTCTAGATCTATCACCGAGTAGAAATTGAAAATGATTCCATCTTAAAGTATATCATTCAACCTCCCCCGCCCCATCGCCCCCCCCAAAAAAAATTAATTAATTAATTAATCCATAAGAAGACTTATTCAAGTTAATGATCCAGAACTATGTCAAATAAAGAACTGCCTGAAAAAACAATAATTATCGAACCAGTATCCGTAGCGGTGAGAAGGAAAAGGTGGAGCTGGATTGGACATGTTATTAGAATGGACCCAAATGCCACTCCCAGGATAGCCAGAGGAAAAAAAAAAGGGGGGGGGGGGGGCGCCAACTGGAGACCCGGCGAAGGAGCATTGAACAGGAGATGAAGTTCAAGGGATGGTCATGGGGACAGATCAAGAGATTGGTCTTAGACAGGGAGAGATAGCGTTCCACCGTATCAGCCTTATGGGCTGCGCAAGCACCGTGAAGATAACAAGAAGAAAATTTGTATAATAATTGTATAGAAATTGATTGCTTTGATAAGTGAAGGACATTCCCGATTCAGTCTTGTTTCAACTTGTCATAAAATGCCCAACATTCCGATGATATTACTGATTTTAGTGCTTGCAAATGTTTGAATTTGGCATTTGAGATGCTCCTGCTGGCATAAAACAACTTCTTAGGAGTGGCAATCAGTGCTGTAGACTGATTTCTTTTCTTTGTTTCTTTGGAAACTCTGACCATTCATCCCCAAATCCTAGTTTATAAAGTATTTTTTCATTAGGCAGGTATTTCAGAGCCCTGATGTCAGTAACTGTAGCATACCTAGCTTTCTATCCTGGACGGATGCAACTAAGGGTGTTCACACCATCAAAATTTGAGAAGAATGTGTGAGTCAAATACTCCACAGAGTGCGGAAATAAATGGCTTTATTCGGGCTTCTTCAATTAATCGAATATAGTCGATTGGAAGGCAAATCTTATTCTTTATTCGTCTTTCGATAACGCGGTGGACGTTATCCACCTCCATCATCGTGTGGCCCCTCTCAAGTATTTTCTGCTCTACTTCCTTGTCATGCAACACGGAGAACCTGGAAAGAGCAGTGGCTAATGTTTTGTTTCTGTTCTGAAAAGTACATCCATTGGAATAGATGATATACCTATCAAAAGACATATCATTTTTCAGGAAATCCACAATGCATGAAGCAAATTCGTGAGCAGACAAGCCCTATTCCGCCTCTTGCCAGACATAGCACTGGACACCATGTGACTTTACATCAAATATTGTGAAGTTATGGACACAGAGTCTGGTCCTATAGTATAATGCCGATGCTTTCAGAATGGGGCAAAGCAAAACTGACTGTAGATCCACAGTAATGACCTTCGTAATGTCGTTATTTTGGATCATTTCCTCATCTGCTGCCTTCTCTTGCTGTGTCCTTTCTTTCTTCTGCCCATGACCCAGATATAATATGTCTTCATCGACATTGCTTTAATCAGAGATCATACTGATCTTTGCACGGTTTGAAAAGAGAAAGATTCATTTTCTGTAATTCATCGCCAATACTTGGACGAGAAAGAGCCTTCATCTTCTTTTCTTTACATTTTGGTTCATAGAGACTAAATAGATCGTTCCTGCTCTGGACATCTGCCTCTAAATATAGCTTGAAGCTTTTCTTTCGGCAATAGTGAGACTCCATTTTAGGCAGACTTTCAAGGAATGCTCGCAGATGTAATCGCGCATCAGAACCAAATGCAGGTCTCCGAAAAGACTCATTCCCTGTTGATAAGCCATCACCTGGTCCACCTCGATGGTGTCTCTCATACAATTCCTGGAGTCCTGTTGTGGACAAAAAACGTCTGACAGCAGACCCTGAATCTGCTTCATCTGGTTTTCAGAAAATACTGCAGGGATGTAGTCCTACAAGATGCTGCTTTTCTCTGTTTAGCTGGCACATTGCATACATGTCCATTCAAAAATACTTCCTTCTCTGGACAGGGTAGCGACAATAAGAAATAAAATATTTCCTACATCTCTTCTTCGGTGACATTCGAACACTGATTACACTCGACCTTGCAAGAGCATCCATCCCCCAAAGTTCTTCCATCCTTTTCAACGTTATCAAACCCTGTATCCCCTCCAGTGTATCCCTTTCCTTCATAATACTGCCCCGTTGCACGTTTTTTATGTTCACAACTCTCTCCAAGTTTTCCCTTTCAAGTTTTCTCTTCTTTCCATTGATTACTGTCACATTATCGCTGTCGTTTCCATCACCACATGATTGATCAACAAGAACCTCACCTCTATCAACACGTATATTGGAATCAACATGTTCGCCTCTCTGGTCAGTGACATTCAAATCCAAATCTTCACCTCTACCATCATACATGTTGGAATCAACAATTTCACCTATAGGATCAGTGACATTTAACAACTCAAAAGCTTCAATTCTACCGTCATACATATCGGAATAAAAAACTTCATCTCCAGCGTCATAAGCATTCGCATTATGATTAAAAACATTTTCTCTGCTGCAATCAGCATTCACAAAAAGAGACCCATATCTACCATCATGCACATTCACATCATGAGCCTTATCTCTAGCATCACACATTTTCATATCAAGAACCTTTTCTCCACCATCGTTTACATTCACATCTGTTTCTCCATCATTGTGTATTGACATACTCAAATCAAGAACATTCTGAAAATGACTAGATCCAGCGTCATGCAGGTTAGCAGCAGTTTCAGTGACAATATTCTTCCCAATAGCCTCATTGAGTTCAAAATACACTCATCATCATCATCCAGTGCCAGATCTGCGACAGACATCGGCGATCATGATTTTCCATTCATTCCTTTGCTCGGATGCCCTCAGAAAAGCTACGTTTCCCTGATTTTTCCTTGTTATCCATTTGTTTAGGTTCCCTAAGTATGTTGTTCTGGGCCTACCCCTGCCTCGCTTGCCTTCAATTTTGCCAGTGAGAGCTAGATGTTCAAGACCCTTATGTCTATTTAGGTGTCCCAAAAACTGCATTTGTCGTTTCCTGATTGTTTTTAACATTGAGCGTCCCACGTGGGCTTCATCAAGCACTACCTCATTTGATTTCTTTTCCTTCCACGATACTCTTAGCAGTCTCCTAAGAAACCACATTTCTGTTGCCTCTATTTTACAAAATACACTAAATCACTGCTATTCACTGACATATCTAACAAATGAGTAAATGATATATCCGAAAAATTATCAAGTGGTTCATACAGAGAAAACTCGTGGGCATGTCCCTCTGATGAGTGAGGACGGGCATTTCCCTTAGAGAGGTGCTGGGTATGTCCCATTGACTGTGGTCATGGAGGCTTCACTGGAGGGTTTGCTGCTACCTTTTTAGACAGCTGTAACAGTTTATAGCCTCGTGAAAAGTGGTTCATGAATTCAATATAAATAATAATATAAGTTATTAAATCTATAATAAAGTAGTGCTTCATCTAAAGTAAAAGTAAATTTGAATGTTTCAAAAAATAATCCCCACTTTCAATGGCGTTTGACTTTGGGAACCATTTATCTTATAGCGGGTTAAAATATAATAACGACCAATCCACATTGCTGAGATACATCTATAACTAATTAAAACCCAACAATTAATCAACATTGATAAGATCTAAACCCGTGACTAACAATACTCAATAATTAATCTATATTATTGAGATCTAAACGGCGTCAATGGGCTTAACCATTAACATGAAAACTAAACGCGTACTGTAAGTCATGACAATCTCGCAAGTCACCATGAAGCTTACAGAATTATGAGCGACTTTGTAAGCTCTAGACGCTGATGTCACAATGTATCACACAAAACAAAGATTTATCTAAATATAAACACATAATAATTTTGAAAAGTATCTTATATACACATTTTAATATGATGGAAGAAATGGCATAACTCGCCTGTAGGCTGTTACTTGAATAAAAAATGAAACAAATTATTGTTTTGAACGAAGGTGCCTGGCCGGGACTTCTGCGTTTAGAGTCTCAAATCATGGTGAAATCCTGTTACGCCCGTTTAGAATCATCCGTGATAAAAAGTGCAATTTTCATTGGTTCAGTGACTTTAATATTTATAGAGTAGTGAAATAAAACCGAAATATAATTCTCCAAAATTCCGGACTTTCGCGTTTACAGACTTACAGGTATATATATATATATATATATATATATATATATATATATATATATATATATATATATATATATATATATAATAAACAATCAGGAAACGACAAAAGCAGTTTTTGGGACACCTGAATAGACACAAGGGTCTTGAACATCGAGCTCTCACTGACGAAATTGAAGGCAAACGAGGCAGAGATAGGCCCAGAGCAACCTACTTAGGGAACCTAAACAATTGGGAAACAGGGAAAAATCAGGGAAACGTAGCTTTTTTAAGACTAGAGCATCCGAGCGAAGAAATGAATGGAGAACTATAATCACCAATGTCTGTCGCAGACCTGGCACTGAATGATGATGATGATGATGATGATGATGATGAGGATGATGATGATGATGATGATGATGATGATGATGATGATGATGATGATGATGATGATGACGATGATGATGATGATGTTGATTCTGTCGCAGTGCTTGCATGTCAGTGTCGTAGATCGAAGCTCTGTATTTCCGCTCTTTTCCTTTCGTCGTTGGTGCTTCTCAGCCTGGTTGTTTCTACAGCTACTCTCTAGCATTATAGTTCTTTCCTTTATCATTTTCCTCCATGTTTTCCTGTCTTCAGCTATTTCTTCCCATCTACTCCATGCTTAGATAAGCTGTTTTTGCAGGTGTCTTTGTACCTCAATTTTGGTCTTCCTCTAGGTCTCTTTCCCTGGGCAAGTTCTCCATAGAGAAGTTGCTTCGGAATCTGGTTGTCGTCCATTCTCTTGACATGGCCCAGCCACTGCAATCTTTTTAAACACAGGATAGATGTCATGCTCTGGAGGTTTGTGCGTGCCAACACTTCAACATTTGTAACTTTGTCACGCCACGAAATGCCCAAGATCTTGCGGCAGCATCTGAGATGGAAAATGTCGAGGCGCCTTTCTTGTCTGCTGTACAAGGTCCATGTTTCAGATCCATAAAGGTGTGTGCTGAGGACACATGCTTCGTAAATCTTAATCTTTGTTTTGATGGTTAATCTTTTGTTTTCACATGCTCGTTTTGTCAGCCTTCCAAAAGTTGTTGCTGCTTTCCCTATCCTGGTATTGATCTCATAATCAAGTGATGTAGTAGAGCTGATGGTAGACCCCAGGTAACAGAACTTGTCCACTGTTCCAAGTTCCTTGTCGTTCAGCCATATATGGCTCTGCTCTGCACCTTCTTGGGTAAGGATGACTGTTTTCTTAACACTGATGACCAAGCTAAAGACCTTGCATGCTCTTGATAGGTGGTCCATCATTGTTTGTAGGATTGATTAACTGTGAGCAACAAGAGCAGCATCATCGGCGAAGAGAAGGTCTCGTACTGTTGTTTTGTTGATCTTGGTCTTGGCCTTGAGTCGAGCAAGATTGAAGAGCGACCCATCATTTCTCCAGTGGAGGAAGACATCCCCTGGTGACTCTTTAAATGTGTGTTACAGTAAGACAGCAAAATAAGTGCTAAAAAGGGTTGGTGCTAAGACATAACCTTGCTTTATTCCGCTATTGATGTTGGAACTGTTTGATGTTGAACCGTCAAACTGAATGGTGGCCTTCATATCTTCGTGGAATGAGATGATGAGCTGTAGTAGTATTGGGGGACAACCAATTTTTCCCAAGCACCATGTGCAGTCCTGATCTACAGACTGTATCAAAAGCCTTTGTCAGATCGACGAACGCAGTATGTAATGGTAGTTGCTGCTCCCTGCATTTTTCTTGTAGCTGACGAATAGAAAAGATCATGTTCATTGTTGAGCGGTTTGATCTGAAACCGCTTTGGCTCTCAGGTAGGACTCTTTCTGATAGTTTCTGAAATCGCTTCAGGATGATCCTAGCGAAAGCCTTTCCAGTGATGCTTAGCAGTGAGATACCCCTGTAGTTGTTGCAATCTCCTTTGTCCCCTTTGTTTTTGTAGAGTGTGGTGATTTTGGCATCTCTCATGTCATGTGGAATTTCTGCTTTCAGCCAACAAGTCGTTAGTAGCTTGTAGAGATATGGGAGGAGGGTCTCTTTGTTCTCTTTCAGCACTTCAGCAGGTAGGTTGTCATTTCCTTCTGCTTTTCTGCAGCGAGTTCATCGATAGCAGAGGAGAGTTCTTCTTCTGTTGGTGTTGTACCAAGTTCTGACATTTCGGAGAGTTGAGGAATGGCCTCATGTAGCTGTCTATCAACACGTCGTTCCTTTGAGTATAAGTCTGAATAATGTTCCACCCATCTTTCCATTTGTTTCTTTTTGTCTGTCAGCTGTTCACCTGTCGCAGACTTTAGAGGTGCCACTTTGTTTGTTGTTGGTCCAATAGCAACTCTGA
>NW_004797437.1:874673-876805 GCF_000002075.1 Aplysia californica
TGTTTGTTGTTGGTCCAATAGCAACTCTGATGTTTTCATACATTTTCCTGATATTACCTGTATCGCTGGCCTGTTGGATTTCTGATGCATAACTTGTCCCAGTACTGATTGGCACACTTTCTGGTTTCTCTTTGAAGGTTGGATTTAGCGGCACGTAGTTGTTGCTTTGTACTCTCTGTTGGATTTGTGTTGTGTTCTATCAGGATCTTACGCTTTTTCTCGAGTAGTGGTGCGAGTGTTGATGCACTGGCTTCAACCTAGTCCTCCTTGCAAGATCTTTCGATTCCAAAAGTAATCGACGCAGAATCATAAATTGTTAATCTCATGCTATTCCACGTGTTGTCTGGGGATGAGCTATCTCTATGTTGGAGCTCGTCTTTAACATGTTCTTGAAATTTTGCCTTTAACGCTGGGTCTTTGGTATTTCTTATGTTGATCTTAGGTTTCTTTTGTTTTTTAGCTCTTGGTGTTTTCTTTGTGACTATCTTTGCCTTAGCTATAACTAAAAGGTGGTCTGTGTTGCAGTCTGCACTGTAGAAGGATCTTGTGTGCTTTACCATGTTGGCATCTTTCTTCTTTCTGACGATGATGAAGTCGATTTGGTGCCAATGGCCTGATCTTGGATGGCACCAAGAAACCTTGTGTCTGTCCTTGCCACTGTAGAAGGTGTTAGTGATGCAAATGTTGTTATTTGTGCAGAATTCTAAGAGTCTCGGACCATTCTCGTTGATTTTTCCCAGCCCAAACGGTCCAAGGCAGGTGGGCCATACTTTGTTTTCAGTACCTGCTCTTGCATTGAAGTCGCCCATGAGAAACAGCTGGTCTGCTTTTGGGACGTTGTTGATTGTATCCTGAAGTTCCTCGTAAAACTGGTCTTTTTCTCATTTTCTGTTGTTAGGGTTGGGGCATAGGCGCTGATGAAGTGAGCCTTTCCAGTTTTGGTTTCCATTTCCATGACAGTGATACGTTCGGATATACCTTGGAGGGTGCTGATCCTGTTCAACAATCTGTTGTGTACTGCAAAGCCCACACCATGGATTCTCCTCTCATCTTCCCCAAGACCCTTCCAGAAGAATGTGTAGTTTCTTTCCCTGATAGTACCAGAGTTAGCAAGTCTTGTCTCTTGCAGGGCAGTGATGTCTACATTGAGTCGTGTGAGCTCCCTGTCTATGATTGCTGTCTTTCTGATGTCCTCTGTTTTCTCCAGGTTTGTAGTGTCCAATCCGGTTGTCATTATTCTAACATTCCAGGTCCCCAGTTTCCATGGGGTTAGTTTTACTCTTTTTTTGCCTGGTGCTGGATTTAACGTCTGCCTTTCGGTTTTTGTCCTAGCTCCATACACCCATAGAAGCAAACAGACGTGGCGGATCAGCACCTTACTGACTGGGGGCTGCCCAGTTTGAGACGGGCGGTAGTTGATCAGTGCGAATGAATAGTCACTCCCATCGTCTAAGGTGACCCGTGGCAACATCCTGTTTCGCCAAATAAGGATGTCTTATAACCCGTAAACTGCCACCTCCCGTGTTTTTTTCCTTTGCTCGTCACAACAAGGATGAAGTGTCCTCTCTATAATCATATAAGGGGGCTCTCGTGGCCTAGAGGTTAAGGTGTTCGCCTCTCATTCAAAGGTCCCGGGTTCGAATCCGGGTAGCGCCCAAAAAATTTTCTTCTCTAAATTTGTCTCCTTTCACCTCCTTTCCTACTCTCTAGCAATGTTCTGTCGTCTGCTTTCGTCTCCTCTTTCTGCCCCCCCCCCACCCCTTCACCTCCTTTGCCCCCTCCCCAGGGCTCCTGATTCTTTCTGCAGCCTGTCTACTGCTACTCATTGGCTTCTTCTTACTGCTGTCTTTCAGCCCACCCCTGATCTTCTGGTAGGAAAGATCTACACCTAGCCTTCTCGGACAAGGGCAACAAATCTCGGAGGTCCCGTGTGCAAGTTGTGCACGTTAAAGATACCTTGGTGGTCTAAAATCGATAAGAGTAGGCTTCGGCCGCCACCCGGGCAAAATTCAAAATTTCCTACGAACTGAAAAAGTTTAGTGAGTCCCGCGCGCTTATATGACCTTATGCAGTTGCGAGCGCCGTAAAACACTTACAAAAACAAACATACAATAATCATATAAATGCTGTTG
>NW_004797437.1:876905-884546 GCF_000002075.1 Aplysia californica
AATCACGGATGACTGGTTTTCTTGTGTATGGCATTTTATTTACCCCTTAGCTTTCTCTTTCATGATGCGATGGAATCGGGTGCTCGACAGTTTTGGGGGCATATGGAATTATTATTATCGTTTTAAAGTTTTGTTAATTTATCATGCATTTGATGGAAAAATATCCATCTGTCGTGTAAAGAAGTCGAGTATTTGCTACTGAAGAAGGTGGGGGTTGCTTGGTATCAGAGGTAGGATGAACGAGAAAATGGCCGCCAAAGTTATTTTTCGATTTACAAAGCTGTTGACCTTGAAAACTGCAAATTTGCATTTGTTATGTGCCTTTGAAGAATGTTTTTTCCGTAAAACTCACACACAGAAATGGTTTTAAAAGAGCATTAAATCATTAAAGGTGTTGAAATAGAATACCTGTTTCTTTGATTTCATTATTTTGACGATCTAGCGCCTGATCTCACCACGGTGCCACTCTTCAGCAAGATTTTTTGTGTGCAGATGTGACACGTGGGTGGTTGGCGGGTGCTCTGGTGTGGTTTGCCCATTCTTTCCTATCAAACATCTATCCTCCTTATCTCCCTTTGTTCTTTTTTTATGTTTGTTACTCTCTTGTAACACCTGTAATCTTCTGGCGCTTATATGACCTTATGCAGTTGCGAGCGCCGTAAAACACTTACAAAAACAAACATACAATAATCATATAAATGCTGTTGTAGCTGTGGTTGAGCTGTGGGTCTGATCCGCTGTATTTGCTCTTTTGCAGCGTCCTCCCAGAAATCTTGAAATCTTGACTAAGCTAAATGCCTGGGCCTGACTATATTATGGAGAACGTGCCTTGCCCAATTTGCACGAGCCCCATCTCGACTTAGCTGATTTAGTCCAAAGGAGAGACAAGGTCAATACATTTGGAACCAGTAAAGCTGCAGGGGCTGCCAGAAGATAGCTCGGATCGTTCCTCCCTGACGACTACCGTAGGGGCCCTCCCTCCGGATTTGTTTAGGGTTTACTCCCTTAACCTTTCATACACCCGTATGCACCTACAAGGCAGTAGGAACAGCTGCAGGTAGCACCATCTACTGTCATTATGGTATCAGCACTAGGCTGACCTGACACCATATATATATATATATATATACACACACATTGTATTACACACGTTACGCGATTCTGATGTCGACACTTTCTGGGCAATTAATCTCTTGGTGAGGCAGCTTGACTTGAAAGGTTCTGGCCTATGATGAAAGGAACGGTCCATAATACAACAAGAAGTGCTGAAAACCCAGACCCCGACAAAAACAAAACAATACAACAAACACACACACACACACACACACACACACACACACACACACACACACACACACGCACACACATAAAAAATCATGAAGGGTTCTCGGACGTCTTCATAAAACCACAATCACGGATGACTGGTTTTCTTGTGTATGGCATTTTATTTACCCCTTAGCTTTCTCTTTCATGATGCGATGGAATCGGGTGCTCGACAGTTTTGGGGGCATATGGAATTATTATTATCGTTTTAAAGTTTTGTTAATTTATCATGCATTTGATGGAAAAATATCCATCTGTCGTGTAAAGAAGTCGAGTATTTGCTACTGAAGAAGGTGGGGGTTGCTTGGTATCAGAGGTAGGATGAACGAGAAAATGGCCGCCAAAGTTATTTTTCGATTTACAAAGCTGTTGACCTTGAAAACTGCAAATTTGCATTTGTTATGTGCCTTTGAAGAATGTTTTTTCCGTAAAACTCACACACAGAAATGGTTTTAAAAGAGCATTAAATCATTAAAGGTGTTGAAATAGAATACCTGTTTCTTTGATTTCATTATTTTGACGATCTAGCGCCTGATCTCACCACGGTGCCACTCTTCAGCAAGATTTTTTGTGTGCAGATGTGACACGTGGGTGGTTGGCGGGTGCTCTGGTGTGGTTTGCCCATTCTTTCCTATCAAACATCTATCCTCCTTATCTCCCTTTGTTCTTTTTTTATGTTTGTTACTCTCTTGTAACACCTGTAATCTTCTGGCGCTCATATGACCTTATGCAGTTGCGAGCGCCGTAAAACCTCTACTAAAACTAAACTAGATGTGACACGTAAAGTAAAATCACAACGAGTAAAACAATATTTTGTAAAGCCCTTAAGATCTGAAATCAAAGTTGAAAAAAACCCTACGTACATTCATAAATGATAATCGTTACTGACGAGGACGAAACTGCAGGTGGAGCTCTTCTTCTGACAAGTTTACACAAATAACTGTTTTGGTAGACTGGTGGGCGACTCAACAGAAAAATTGAAACACGAGTACAAAAGGCCAATAATGTTAGTTACCAGCTTACTCAACTACCTAACACCCCCATGACAACAAAACTCAAAATGATCAACACCATATTCATCCCAGCACTCACCTATCAATGCCAAACACGGACCACGAACAAGACATTAGAGCAAAGAATTACAACATGTGAAATGCGATGCCTTAAAAAAGCAGTAAACAAGACCAGGCGAGACAAAATTAGAAACTCTGTAATCCGGGAAATGGTGGACGCAAATGATGTCATGCATCACATCCAACACCAAAGAACCAAATGGTTCGGACATCTCCTACGATTACCAACACACAATCCAGCACAACGTGCCTACCTCCAAAAATTCGATGGCAACAAGGCTAGAGGGCGACCGAGAAAGACCTGGATAGATGGAGTCAGGGTAACATTAAACACCCACGGCATCCCCCTGACCCAAGCTCTCCGGCTGGCGACAGAGAGACGTCTCTTTCTTCCCGCGACACCCAAAAGGGTATAAGCGGCGGATAAAAGTAAAGTAAAGTAAGATAGACTGGTGGTTCGCCGTGGGGCTGATATGCATGTCTGATTGGGGTTTGGAGGAGTATAGAAAGAAACGCTCTCCAAATTTTCAATTTGTCACTCACACGTACTTGTTGAGCCATTTCATCTACATTTCTCATTACTCAAAGAGGAATAACGAAATTTTGATACTCTATAACGCAAGACTAATTGTTTTGGTGTTTTGCCACCAAGGGATCTTTAATGTTTGCAACTTTCACACAGGCCCTCCGAGATTTTTCGCCCTTGTCCGAGACGGCTAGGTAAAGATATTTCATACCATAAGATCAGGGGTGTGGTAGAAAGACAGCAGTAAGAAGGAGCCAAGGAGTAGCAGTAGAAAGGCTACAGAAAGAGTCAGGAGCCCAGAGGAGGGGACAAAGGAGGTGAGGGGGTGAGGTAAGAAAATGGAGACGAAAGCAGACGACAGAATATTGTTAGAGAGCAGGAAAGGAGGTGAAAGGAGACAATTTTAAGGAAGAAAATTTTTCGGTCGCTACCAGGGACATTTGAATGAGAAGCGAACACCTTAACCTCTAGGCCACGAGAAAATAGTAGAGGTTAAAAAAAAGATCAAGATAAAGGGAGTGAAGTAAAAGTAACTGACAAGTTAAGGCCAATTAGTAACGCAGAAAGAGTTGCTCGAAATCAACGAAAATAATAAGTCTTGACATCCAGACTTTTGCAAATTCTGATACCTTAACCCCCCCCCCTTCCCACCCCCGAAAGAGTATTTCAAAAAGGAAATTATTTGAAAGTTAATTTTCTACATTTTCCATTTCAGAAGCATATACTCATTAACACGTCATTTGAATAATTTCCCCAAAATGTATAGGGTAATAATATTCAGCCCCTTGAAATATGATTTTCTCAACCTTGCACCTTACACAGTTCATAGCCTAAAGTATGGTTACTTAGTCAAATATTGAGATACTTTAAAGATTTAAATCGTGGCAAGAAGTTAGATCTAAGTACAACGGCTTTCATTTAGTAGCGTCTATTTAAAATAATAAAATGTGAAAAAAATGGCAGCGTGCCCTGTTTTCCCAGGCCACCAAACATACTATGGCGTCTTTAGTGAGCTGGCCTCTGTTGTCAGTCCACAATAGATAGTTGCGCCTATCTGAGCTGTAGAAGAAAGAGAGAAATTAAAAAACAAACCAGCTGTTTTGATAAAGAAAAATTTAGTTCTGAAGAAGAATTCGCTTATTATAGTGTGTGTGTGTGTGTGTGTGTGTGTGTGTGTGTGTGTGTGTGTGTGTGTGCGTGTGTACGCGCGCGCGCGCGTGTGTGTGTGTGTACGTGGGCATACGTGTCTGTGAAGTTGCTTTCATGAATGAGTGAGTGCGTTTGCGTGTGTGCATATATGTATGTGCGTGTGTGTATCCTTCAAGACGAGCTTCGGTGAAACATAAAAGAGAGTTTGAGTAGAGCGTTAAAAGTCAGGCATGGAAGGGGTTATATCTACGGATTGAAATACACCAGCAGACGAAGCAGTGCAAACTGGCAATCGTTGTTTGCTCTGTCTTAGCTAGCAGACGAGACTTCATTTGCTCGTGGGAAAGTTATTTTATCGATTATATCATCTATCGCTCTGCTGAGATGTTGTATGTATACCCCTTATGTTTTATGTTTTAGTAAGCGTTTTACAGACTTGCAACACTATAAGGTTATACAAATGACGAAGATCAGAGGGGCTAAAGGAAAGTACCAAACACACAAGCACATGCACATTGTTTGGTAGTGAAAGAAGAGCAAACCACACCAGAGCACCCGCCAACCACCCACTATCCCTCTCAGCCCCGGTTGGCCTTGATAGGCCGGATCGAAGTATCCCTCCTTCTAAAGCAGTGGTTTCTAACCTAGTTGGGGGTACTGAACCACATAATTTCATACGTACGTTCACCGCACATTTTGAGTGGGCGGGGGGGGGGGGGTGGAACGAACACATAACTGAATAAACAAACAAATAAATTAACACACACACACACACACACACACACACACACACACACACATTCCCACTCCCACACACACACGCACACACATACACACACACGCGCACTCACACACATTGACAAAGTTGTGACCTCTGTCGAACTCCCTGAGATTGACTCGCGGAACCCAAGAACACCTGGGGTTTGACCGAACAAAGGACGTGAAGAACCACTGTTCTTGGCGGGCTGCTTTGTGTCTATGGAGGCATAAAACGTTTTCTATCAAATAAAATTACAAATTACAATCAATCCATAAACGACGTTTCGCTTTTCTCCTACTTTCCATACAACGGAGAAGTCCTATCATGATGTGGTATGTGGCGTCATTTAGTGAATTGGCTCTTGTATTCTCAAATCGTAAGATCGTGAGTTCAAATCCTGTCAAGGGCCCGATTTCACACGATTTTTTCCTCACTTCATTCTGGTGGAAATCGATAAACGACTACATGTATAGACAGCGAAAGATCTTGTCAGTTTGTTAGCCCGCGTGTCGACAACAGAAACTGCTGAAAGTCGTCTTTTTTATTTTTTAAATTTTAAAGTAGAGGGATTTACGGCGCTCGCAACTGCATAAGGTCATATGAGCGCCAAAAGTCGTCTGTCTTTCCGGAAGTCCGTAGTTTAAATAGTGCACCAGTTTTTACAGTAGCAATCCATGAAAAGAGCATTTTGGATGTGTCCACCATACGACAGGACACCTCTAGGCAAAATACGGGTCTGTTGAAATTCCACATGAATGGTCTGTGCGCTTTGGTTTTACAACCATTACTACCCCAGCAGACCCTGGAACAGTCAAAAACATTCTTGACTTCCCGATTGCACGAGCTAAAATACCAAGGCAACGTGTCCACCAGAGCAAGAAACGATCCGGTTTTTGTCAGTGTGTCATTTGGTGGCATCGGGCAATAAATAGACAAGAACAAAAGGAATGCAAGGGGAGAATAAGAAATGAATAGCTGTGTCTAAAATATAATTAAGTAAACTTGCTACAGTGCATTTAAACCAGGTGGTTTGACTTTGCTCATTTTGAGGAACTGATTACGAATTTAACTTTAGACATTTCATCCGAGTTAATGATTATATTTTTTTTTAGCTTTGTCTGGGACATGACCAATGAGTCCGATGCCACCAAATGACACCAAATCTGAACCTTAAAATAAAAGATTACGAAAGACGATTATGTTGGCCCTATTATAATTATCTCGTTTCCAGTTTACATTGAATTCAAACTGTGCAATTTTTGATAGTTGTTAAAGTAAACAAACCAGGATGTTCTTGTATCACTTATAAAACCCTTTCAGCCCCATGAGCGTATATTTTCAGCAGCGCTTGTACCTCCCACCATCTCAAGAGTGTATATTCACTGCCGTGCTCTAGCCGCCGACTGTCCCAAGAGCGTATACATGTACTTTCAGTTTCGGGAGATACAGAATTTGCACATTTTTTGAAATTGCGCCTAATTTTCTAAATCTTTGTTAATTCACCGTTAAACATTGCTATAGGTTATTATCTAAACCTCATAACAAAGACACTACATCACTTTTAGAATGCACGTCTCTTTTTCTGAAATACTGCTGCATTGGCTGGGGCTGAGGTATTCTGCTGCCTACTGTATTTACCTGAGACTGAGGTTAGGGAGTGTGGAAATGTGGCTGGGGCTGGAAGGACAGACATCAACTAATGGGAGCAGTCCCAGTGTGCGTTTTTGGCTTGCCTCACTTCATATCATGACAGGGACAGTGGCAAACCTCAACGTGGGGGCTCTCGTGGTCTTGAGGTGTTTTTTTTTATGGTGTTCGCCTTTCATTCAGTAGGTCCCGGGTTCGAATCCTGACAGCCATGAAAAATGTTCTTCTCTAAAATAAAAATGTTCTCCTTTCCTCTCCTTCCATGCTCTCTAATCAAGTTCTGTCGTCTGCTTTTGTCTTCACTTTCTGCCCCCCCCCCCCTTTTTTTGTTACCCCTCCTCTGGGCTCCTGACTCTTTCTGCTGCCTTTCTACAGTTACTCCTTAGCGCCTTCATACTGCTGTCTTTGAGTCACTCTCCTGATCACAGGGTAGATGAGATCGAACACCTAGCCTTCTCGGATAAGGGTGGGAATATCTTGGAGGTCCCGAGTGCAAGTTGCGCACGTTAAAGATCCCTTGGTGGTCCTAAAATCGATAAAAAGAATAGGCTTCGGTCGCCACCCAGGCAAAATTCAAAATTGATTCCTATGAAATTGAAAATACTTTAATGTGTCCCACGCTCTCATAATGGCCTTATGCAGTTGCGAGCGCCGTAAAACACTTACAAACAAACAAACAAAACGAAACGAAGCAACCCCCCCAAAAAAAACAACAACAACAACAACCTTTCAACGTCACTATTCCCTTTTTACCACGGCGTCTTTCTGAACAACAACAACAACAGCAACAAAAGCCAAAAACAAAAAAACAAAACAAAAACAAAAACAGATAAAGGGAAAACCGTGGGAAAGCAGACGAGAGCGATGAGAACTCTCAGTAGTTATTACAATATATACGCTCATTATTCAAGCATGAGGTTTCATGAATTCATACATTTAAATATTTTTATCATTCCTATTCTATTGTTCGAGGGTTGTCCTTTACAGTTGACTTCTCTTGTCCTTTCATACAGCGTTTGCCTCCCAAACTTAACCCGCACTTAGGCAGTACACGGATCTTGCACAACATAACACATCTATTCTGGGACAGACTTTTTAAAATATTCAAATGGACATTGTGACCTTTGAGCCGTGTTTACTTCCCAAGTTACTTCTACCCCCCC
>NW_004797437.1:884646-887309 GCF_000002075.1 Aplysia californica
AGAGACAGAGAAGAGACAGAGACAAAGGGAAGGGGGTTGGGGTGGGGGGGAGGGGAGGAGATGGGGAAAGTGAAAGGGAATAGATAAATACATTAACATTATGATGCTGAGTACAAGATAAAAATCAGGCATGTGATATCTGGGAATAACAATAGATGCCAAACCCTTCTCCAACAATATTTATTACCAGTATTACCTGTCCTGGGCATCAACGTCATTGCACACCGGACAGGTCCATATAAGTGCTCAAACAATCTTTATTGAGTGTGGGATCACGTGTTTGGCAACCTTATCACCCCTCCCACCTCCATACCCCCTCTCCAAGAACAAAAAACAAACAAACAAATAAACGAACTAACAAACGAACAAACAAATTTACTCCTCATCCACCTACTTTTTTCATCAAGGTATGTAACAAAAGAAAAAACAAGGTAAGTTAAAAAAAAAAAAAACGAAACAAAAATAAAACAGAAAAGGAAACGGCAAAAACTACAGCAGTAGTAGTAGCAATAACAACAATAGAACACCAAGAAAGAACGAAGCAAGAGCCACAAACCTTCTCACGTTATAGCTAGACCTGTCAGTACCACCCGCCAGCCACCCCAAGAAACAATGATTAATTGTCAACATGCTTCTCTTTACTAAAACAAATAACAAACAAAAGTTGTAGGCTTAACGTTACTTGCATTTGTTTTTTTGCTTCGCTAGTTTTATGAATGAAAGACTCAATAATAGAAGCTGAGGAAGAAAATATCCCCCCGAAAGCTAAAAAAGCTAATAAAAAATGGAGTTTCTAAAAGGTGAGATTGCGGGTTCGGGCGTTCGAACCTCAGTTCAGTCCGACTTTGTGTCCTTGTGAAAGGCACTTTACTCGACATTCCTGTTTGGCTCAGTCCTTTCGGAGATGGACATTACACTCGGAGGTCCCGCCTCTTAAAAACCTACTATTGTTGATATGGACGTCAAACCCATACCATTTCACTAATTTTCATTTAGTTTTATGAGCAGTACCAAGGTTTGTGTATTGTCCCATATAATCAGAAAAAAGATGTTCTGAGATGTGGAGGGCATCTAGTGATGAACTAACAAGAAAGCACTATTTGTGGCTAGCTTAAAGAATTGTATATTGGTCAAAAGCCCAGTACTTCATTGAATAAATTAGGCCCAAGTATATTTTCTTGGGGAACGAGAAGAGTTATTGGGGGGGGGGGGGGGGGAGCAGAGTTCCCTCTTTGTCTCCTCCAAAGTGACCACAATATGACCACATCGTCATTTTCTCCCATTTAACAATCTTGTTCTCTTCTTGTACATTCAATGTTATACATTTTATGTGCACAGTGTAAGGAATATCGCAAACCGTCACTATGAAACAAAGTCAAAGTGCTTTTCTTTAATCTGACGGCACATACAAACTTTAACAGCTCCCTGGGGGTTCTCGTGGTCTAGAGGCTAAGGTGTTCGCCTCTCATTCAATATGTTCCGGGTTTGAATCCGGATTATGACGGAAATGTTTCTTCTCCAAAATTGTCTCCTTTCACCTCCTTTCCTGCCCTCTAGCAATGTTCTGTTCGTCTGCTTTCGTCTCCACTTTCTGCCCCCACCCTCTCACCTCCTTTGACCCCTCCTCTGGGCTCCTGACTCTTTCTGCTGTTATTCTACTGATACCCTTTGGCTCTTTCTTACTGCTGCCTTTCAGCCATACCCCTGATCTACACCTGGCCTTCTCGGACAAGGGTAGAAAATGTCGGAGGTCCCGTGTGCCACTTGCGCGCGTTAAAGATCCATTGGTAGTCCAAAATCGATAAGAGTAGGCTCCGGCATCACTCGGGAAAAATTCAAAATTTCCTACTAACTGAAAATGTTGAATGTGCCCTGCGCGCTCATATGACCTTATGCAGTTGCGAGCGCCGTAAAATACTTACAAAAAAACACGCAAAACCAAACAAAACAAAGCAAAACACCCCCTGAAAAAACAGCTGCAAAAAAAAAAAAAAAAAACGACAAAAAAAAACCAACAACCAAAAAAACACCAAAAAAAACCACCAACAAAACAACACCAACAAACCAAAACAAAACAGCTCCCTACATCATCACACAGGTGTCTGTGGTTTACGGAACTTTGCAACCTGTTACGTTGAGCCCCACTTATAACGTTCTCGGTAATAACAGATAAATCGATCACACAAAACTTAGATTACGGAAAATTCCTGAAATTGATCTCTTTAAATGTATTACACATATTATATAAACGGTTCTTTTATAGCAAACTATGACTCAATCATCGACGAAACCTTAAACTTAAAACAAACAGACATGAAAGTTAAAAATTTATAACATATGAAATGGCGAATTGCACGTTCGTGACCCACGCTTTGGCCTAGATTGATTGTCTACTCATTTTATGATATGCTATATCAGGTGTACCCAAAAAGATTATCGCGCTCATATGACCATAAGCAGTTGTGAGCACCGTAAATTACGTACAAAAACAGCAAACAAAAAAGAGGTTATAATGGGTAGCATACCCAAAGAGGTTATAAATAGAATAACCTCTTTATGTGTAGGTCTACCAAAGAGAGGTTGTCAGGGAAGGAAGTAGGGGAAGCGGTATGTACTTTCAAGGCTGAAGAAACATTTCGAATTTCGCAATCACCCCTGAAAGG
>NW_004797437.1:888498-891081 GCF_000002075.1 Aplysia californica
GAGATAGATAGATAGATAGATAGATAGATAGATAGATAGATAGATAGATAGATAGATAGATAGATAGATAGATAGATAGATAGACACCATGGGCGGCTCGTGAGTCTAAAAAGTGGGCGTGCACAATTAACTTATAGCAGATAGAAGATAATCAGTGGCATGGCAAATGAGATGTATTTTTCACTTTACTTGCTTGTAGAAAATCTACTTCAACAAAAAGTCTACCCTTCGTTCTTTTGCTGCAGCAAGGTGTCCATTATTCTGTTGACGAAGTTGGGGATGCTGTCAGTGATGTCCTTGTGGGTCGACGCAAATGTGAGATCATTCAGTCTCTCTTGTCCCATTGTAGAACGGAAGAATGTTTTTATTTGTTTCGGTGCACTGAAACTTCGTTCAGCCTCGACAGACGTTGGTGTTGTCGTCAGTGCGATTTCTAGGATTTTGCATAATCTACTTCTCTGAATGTTGTGTCGAGTTTGTATTTGAAGTCCTTCAGAGTTGAGTAAAAGTCCTGGATTGTACGACATTGAGCAGAATTAAACTTTCATTGCAATATAACACTTCTAATTCTGTTTGCAACTTGATTTTGTGCAAAACAAAGTAGCTCTCTGCTATACAATCCAAAAGAACGGTAGGAAATGACTTTTGATAGTCTTGGAATTTGAAGAGGTTGACGATTGACAGTGTATTGATTTTTATTTTGCTTCAAGAAACAGTCAAAATTTGATCAACTATTATGCCACAGGTCTCCTTTGCAGCAATTTTGTTGGTGTTGTGATGTCTACGTCTCTTTGAAGTGTGTTTCTCTGTGGTCTTAGTTGTTGATGGAACACTTCCATACTTATACTGTTTCTAATTTCCTCGACGGCTGCTTTAAACGTTTCTAGAGCTTGTTGAGCTGCTCTGGGCGTTGTGCTTTTATGTTGGAGGATCCCATACACAACGCCAGCGTGCGTGAACACTGTTAAAAACGTGTAAAAAGAAGAGAAATGTGTCGCTCTTTAATACATTCAAGAGACCGCATGCTTCTTGGGCGGTATTATGGTCCCAGTGCTTCGCATGAATTTGTTCAAGATAGAGCTGGATCTCTCTTTTCCAAGTGAAGACTGCTCATAAGTCGAGACTGAAAATTCCACCTTGTTTCAGACCGCCGTGGAATATTCCGGTGACGAACGCGTCTGAGAACGTCGATGCGTTCTGTAGAGTGGGCAAAAAATGTTGGAAAGCCTGCAGCGTTAGTGAAAAGTATCTATCCTGCAGTCTGATATGCCAGAACAAGCTAGCTTTAAAACAAGATTCAGTTAATGCACATTGCAATGAACAAAGACAACATTAGGTGCATCTGAGTCTGTACATCAGAGACTCTTCCGCTCATGTAATGACCATCTTGTCGCCTTGTTGTAGGTTTGAGCGATCAGCTTCTCCTCGACGCTGATGATTCTATAGCTTCTTTTAGGGTTGAAACGATCTGTGACGAAATTCTGTCTTTGGCGTCACGAAACTTACGAAACCAGTCTACCGTAAAAAAAAAAATATACCCCAGAAAAACACAAACTGACATATTACCTGCATCAATTGCTTCGTCAGCCTGAGCAGAAAGAAAGTGAGAAGAGCGTTTGACTTTATTCAGTTGTACGTGGTATATTTTGGAAATACAGTTCATCAGTTTGTTTTGTAATACATGTATTGTGGAGCCCAATCGATTACAGCAGGGACAAAGGCTCGTTAACAGTGTGTGTATGTGTGTGTGTGTGTGTGTGTGTGTGTGTGTGTGTGTGTGTGTGTGTGTGTGTGTGTACAGTGAGTGCGTGAGTGACCATGTTTGCCGACTAATTGATTGTCCAGTTCATTAATTAGCTGACCACCAGTAGTTAATTAATTAACGGTCTAGTTCACCTCACAAAGTGACCAAAAGCCATGAGTCAACTAGTCAAAACGTAAGCAGCGGGTTCTTTATTATTTTTATTTTTTTTGTCAAGTAAGTAGGCCTACGTTTACGTCTATAACACACCATTTGTGAGGCAGCGTGGGGGAGTCATGCTCTCGTCAATTTTTGGGCATGTAGAGTTATTGGCATTATCTTAAAGTTTGTTCACTTGTCTTTATTTGAAGGATAAAAATATCAATTTATCTTGAATACAAGTCGAGATATTTGCGAAAGAAGGGGTGGGGGTCACTTGTTTTCAGAGGTAAAATTAGTGAGAAAATGGCCCCCAAAGATTAGTTACATGTATTTTCTTAGCTTAACTTAAGAGTCCGTGGTAACTGCAAATTTACATTTTTTGTGTGCCTTTAATCAAAATTTTAAATAAAAATCCACACAGAAATGAGTTCTTTAACGGGCATGAAAGGTGTTGAGCCAAAAAAAACAATTTGATAAAAATTCACAAACATATGCAAGTTTCTTCACTTTGATTATTTTGACGAGAGCCTGATTCCACCACGCTGCCTCACATTTAGTTTTAGGAGTCGGGCTCAAATAGAACTGGGAAAAAGACAGACAGACAGACAGACAGACAGACAGACAGACAGACAGACAGACAGACAGACAGATAGATAGATAGATAGATAGATAGACAGACC
>NW_004797437.1:891181-892764 GCF_000002075.1 Aplysia californica
AGAGAGAGAGAGAGAGGGACAGACAGACAGACAGACAGGCAGACAGACAGACAGACAGACAGAAACGCAGTGATAGAGCAAGCCAACGCAAGCCACGCCACTGCAAGCACTCGCAGTGGGTGAAGCGAGAGAGAGAGCTGCGGTGTGCTGCAGGCTTCGATCTAGCGCTAAGATTCTAGCAACACGCAGGCGTAATATGTCATCATGCGCAGGCCAGCCACATGGCCACGAGAGAGGACTGTGGTATAGCAAGGGAAAGTACCCATGAATAAATACAGTTGGATTAGTCCACACAAGCTTACTTCCCTTGTATTTCTGATTTAACATGGATCTGATATAACAGGACTTTCTCTCTCTCTCTCCCTCTCCCTCTCCTTCTCCCTCCCCCCTCTCTCTCTCTCACTCTCTCTAGCCGGGAGAACAACAAATGTCAGAGTCAGAGTAACGCCACCAACCACTTCTATCAGTTTCCACTGTACTTATGGTCACCGACAAATCACCTTCTTCACAGCCACGAAGGGCGAGCTCGTGAGTTCCACAAAACAAATTACGTGCCTGTTCTTTCTCACCCGTTCGTTGTAGAGTGAGACGTTCCAATGCGATGACCAACGACTAGTTGCGCTGCTATGTCTAATTGTCCGGAAGTGTGATACCTAACGCCATTGCTGATGACTCGGTTTTTTTAATGCTTTGTTGCACATGGACAAGATCAGTAAACCCTGTCTTAGTCCACTTGGCGTTCTCAGTTCCAAAGAGCAGACAGTAGAAATAGTAACCTGCAATGAGTGTTTGCAAACGCTGACTATAAGCCACTCCGCGGTTTGGAAAAGATCCGTATTAAAAACGCGATTGCACCTTTTTGTTGGTTGCGTTATTTTGATATCTTTGGGTTGGTAAGGACCTGTTTTTTTCACTTTCTTTTTGTCACTTTGGTTTAGAGAACTGAATTAATTTTCAAGCAAAAAATCAACTTAATTAATTCTACACTGGAATTTCATGCTCAAGTAATAAAACGTTCACCACTACACCATTCCAAGTAAGGTTTTACTGACATGGTGACCTATCTACGTTTTGTTGACCTCGTTCAAGTCAGGGGCACAGAGGTGGGGCAAGATCATAGATATAAAGGGCTAGATATAAATGGCAAAACAAATGGACCAATCATACACCACTGTGAGCACCCCCGGTGGATTACTCCGAAACAATCATAATACGGGCATTGAATTGTGCAAGGTATCGTGAACTGGTCTGAGATCGCGTTATTTTTTGGGCTGCCTCCGTGGGCTTTGTTCAGCTGATGCACACTGAGATTGTGCCGCCTTATTAATATTTCTATGCACTGCGAAACTCGCTCTGAATGTCATCGTAGTTAGGGTCAGCCCATAGAGCATTTTTCGAGTCAGATTACCACCACTGAACATGCTATTTATTACTTGGGTGAAACACGAGGACTTGATATGGTATAGTGCTACAGACACACTAATGGCCGATTAGGCTGTGGCGAGGAACTTGTATGGAAAACTGATTGGATAGTGGATTTTAAAGGTTCTTTTACTGTATGGACGAACCGCTCCTGATATATA
>NW_004797437.1:894464-895454 GCF_000002075.1 Aplysia californica
TGGCTAGAGAGAGAGAGAGAGAGAGAGAGAGAGAGAGAGCACTTTAGGAAGGTCTATACTATACTGAGTTGTTTATGACATCAGTCTCGGTAAGTACCAGGGCCATTGTAGAGCTGTACCAAGCCCCCACCGATGGCGGAAATATCTTGCAGCCCGACATTCTCCGACTTACAGGAGACGCATCGTTGATGTTGAATGCACAAGATCACACAGCGTACACTGGTGTCTGACATTTGAATTTGTACCCTTGTTATCAAATTCCAGTTTAAAAAAAATTATGATAGGTTTTTTATTGTAATTGTATATTTTTTGGTTAAAAGATAATCGCTTAGTTTTGTTTCGTCTACATTTTTCCTGTCAAATATTTCGTAACTAATTAATTAATTAATTAATTAATTAATTTATTTATTCATTTGGTCGCGACAAGCGGGCTAACACAGATTTCGGGGGTTTCCAGAAATCTTGACCTACATCAAAAGTAGGCATTGTCCTTCCGATAGGAGAAGTTTGGTTTCATTCGTGAGTATATTTGTTTGGTTACAGAGAAAACTATCCTTGCTTTTTAAAGAAATTGAACAAGGGGCAAAATCATTACCCTCGATTTTCTCAAAACAACAATTTTCGAGATAGCCCCCTTGCGCTTATGTTATTGAGAATACACAAACACCCATACCTTAATTTCAATTAAAAGCGACAATTTATTTATTTACTCATCTATTTATTTTTTTGATCGGCAGTGACACAGAACACCATCATACCTGGTGTGGCGGTGAGGTGCAATAGCCGTGCCACGCAGGAGACGTGAATTCCATTTTCGTGAGGGGAACATTTTTATCGATTACATGTATGCTGTGTCCTTCTGCTGGGATGTTGTTTCCCATCTGTGTGCGTGTTGGCCCGGACAATCTGGGTTGAAACAGCCCGCCTCCTAAATAATCTAAATAATGTTGATAGAGGCATAAAACTTGCAAAAATACAAAAAAAAAAAAA
>NW_004797437.1:895975-898451 GCF_000002075.1 Aplysia californica
GAGAGAGAGAGAGAGAGAGAGAGGGAGCGAGAGAGAGAGAGAGATAGGGAGAGAGAGAGAGGGGGGGAGATGACGAGAAAGTATGAGAGATGATGAGGGAGAGACGAAAGAGAGAAAGTCAGAAAGAGAAAGTCAGAGAAATGAGAGAGGGAGATAAGGAAAGAGGAGGAGGGGAGAAAGAAGAGGGGAGGAGAGATACAGAGATAGTCTGTTCTCTCCTAAAGATAGAGAACTCTTGCATTTTAAAATCGTGTCACGTGGCAGTACATGTAGTGCCCCAAAGACCCCCCCCCCCTCCCACAGAGCCACATCGTCTGCGCCGAAATGGGGAAAAAAGGACAAAGTAGGGGGATACTGGGTTGAGTGTAGTAGGCTACGGTGTTGCAAATGTCACTAATGCGCTACGTAAGCTGTGAAGGTCCCCCCTAAATCTTGCTGGCCGATGGGGCTCTGGTGAAACTGTAACAGGCATATCAAGCCGGCAGTGGATTATTTATTGCTCAAATTAAAACAAAAGAGAACAAACGGACAGACCAAAATGGTAACGGCAAAGGAAATATTAACCCCAGTAAGTGCCCAGACCGAGACTGTCACGAGCTTTCTGGTTGGATTGAGACTGGCCTGTCAGTGAAAGGGTTTAAGGACAACGAAATAGAAGAGTGGCAAAAATCGGAACCAGGAACATTAGCGGACTGACACGCAAATAGCCCTAAATTGTTGAGTTTATGACGAAGAGAAAGACAGACCTGATAGGATTGTCAGACATTATTAGAAAGAAAGAATCAAAATGCAAAGAATGAGAACTACATGGTAATTTTCTCCAAATCTGGATTGGTTCAACCTCAAAAAGTAAGACTAAACTTGAATTAGTTTTAGCTTTATAACGAAAACCAAAAACAAAAAACAAAATGCATCACAATAAATAGAACCTCATTCAGAAAAAAATCATGAGCATCAGGCTGACAAAAAGACAACCAACCTTCAACATACTCCCAGACTTACGTCCTATGCAATGACAGCTAATCGGAAGAGGAAAGACTAGACCTCTATGAACAATTCCGCCATCAGATCAATAAAGTAAAATGCAATGGGGAAGTTATAACCACTGAAAAGTAGGATAAAAAAGCCCTCTTGGACAGACCATCAATGACTCCAGAACGACTAAGAATACAAAGGCAATGGTTAAAATATTGCTCAATTTGTGCACTGAATATGACCTCATTATAGCCAACAGTTACTAAAACACAGTAAAATCTGTGTATAAATGGTATAATCTGAAAATCTCCCCACAATTAAACGTCATACAAGCAAACAAAAGAATGAAAAGTACCGTCATGGACTCCAGGGCAATATCAAACCATGTCATAGACACCAATCCTCTTCATCCACCTTAGCAAAGACGAAGATACACAAAGGAACACAGAAGAAAAAGCGAAAGTCTTCTATCAAAATGAAGAACTTGGCTTACGCTCGTTCAAGCAGAGATAAAGGAAACTATGAGAAAATAATACGAAAAGCAACTACCAGAGACCAAACACGTTGGAGGGGAACTTCAAAAACAACAAAACCTGACAAGAAACCTCTAATTTAAAAAGTGAGGCACAAAACAAGAGTCGTGTGTCCTTTCACATTTACTCTTCACAGTCTGCGTGAACAAGATGACACGAGAAGCAAACGACCATCCAGATGAAATGAATGAACTGGTCTTCGCTGACTACCAGACCCTCGATCATACATCAAGACCAGGGCAACCTCCTAGAACATACCACTAAACTGAACTAAGTATGAAAGAAATATAAGAGTAAAAGTGGGCACAACTAGAAACGCAGCTCTTCAAAACAAAACCTAATTAAATTAAATATCCACGTGAGCAACACACAACTGAAACAAAAGATCAAACTTTGGAAGCTTAACCAGACGGGAAAATGGACAGAGAATTTGAAAGAGGAGTACCGTTCTAAAGGTAAACGCAGCCACCCATCAAACAGTTGCCCCCCTCTCCCATCAAAACATTCCGATATGGAGATAAAGAAACAACTTACCAGATCAATTTTCAAAACAACTCTTTGCTACCAGCGCCAAATCTGGACCTTCAACAAAACACAGAAAGTAAGATAACAGCGTGCAAAAATTTCAGAAAAAGCGCTAATCATTATGAAAAGAGACAGGCAAAGAAGCAAAGACACAAGCCATCAAGAGAGCGGCGAATGGACCAAGGCATACACCGAGGTTTAACAAATGAAGTAGTTTGGACACGTGAGAACGAAGCCACAACAGCAAGCCTCGATAAAGGCCTAAGATATGAGAGTCGACGGCTTCTAGGCAAATTGAAGACCATAAAAAAGATAGATAGACGAAGTAAAAAAGACCCTTCAAAGGAATAGCATGACCATCCAAAAGACAACATAACTGGCTCACGTTCCGATAACTGCACCAGCCTTCGACACCTTGCTATACAATAGGACAGAAAAGCCCC
>NW_004797437.1:899193-912745 GCF_000002075.1 Aplysia californica
CACCACGTTGAAACTTTGATACTCTACTTCCACCAGCAGGTACCATACAGAACCGAGAGTCATTTGTAAAAAGAACACTTGGCGATCCCTAAAACTGAAAAGCGCAAGTACAATTGTTTTAGTGTCCTTGTTCATCTTCCATGCTGAATCCAGCAAGCTCGCCCGTCGGGCCACTGTGTAGTTTGCTGTAAGAGCAGTATATCTCCTAATGCGCGACGCGATGTCGCGTCGCGCTCGGCAGACGCTAGCGACGAGTCGCGCGAGGTGTGTCTCCTTTTGCGCGACACCATCACGTGGCGTGCTGACTGGCACCAGACTGGAAACGAGGCCTTGCGGTCCGTGACAACAGTGCATTTGCGAGCGTGATCGCTGAGACGCGAGCTAAAAATAACCAGGCGCGGTACGGGGGCCAAGCGGGACTTGGCTGAGCCCACAGAATTCTACACTTAAGTGTAGAATTCTGTGGCTGAGCCTAGGCCTAGGCCTTGCGAGCGAAGTGCGAAGCTTTCTATAGCAGGGAGCAGGTCGTGGTTCCAGACAATGCCTCTGCATTCTACATTCTTAATTGTCTTCAGATAAGGCTAGATCTACACCAGGTAAGTGCAATCAAGAAATAACGTGCAGATTTAACAATAAAAAGAAAAAAAGTGCCTTGATATCCTTATGTAGCTCGACAACTTTTTAAGATTATTTTTCTTGCCAAAGGAAAAGGTAGGGGCCTATTCTTCTAGATTTAGATATATTAGATCTAGATTCTAGATCTAGAATCTAGACTAGACTAGATCTAGATCTATAAGCCATGTCAGTAATACAAGTTAATGCTAAAATTAATAGGCCTAGATCTATCTAGATCTAGAGTCTAGATCTTGTTAGCGATGGACTTAGGATCCGTGGTTGGGAAGACAGCGGGGAGGAAAGGAAAGAAAAAGACTGGGGAGAAGATAAGTGGGTAGCCTATAATTAATGCTGATGCAATGTTGTATATTGAAAAAAACCCAACTAGATCTAGATCTAGATATCTAGATCTATATCTAGACTTTAGATCTAGGCTAGAAATTGAAAACAGTTGTGTGAATAAAAACTCTTGAACTTGAACTACAATGGGTGTCAACGGTGTCAATGACAGATCAACAAACTAAACTCACCAGCAATTGAAAAGAAACAAAACTAGATTTCTAGATCTAGATATATAGATCTAGATCTAGATATATAGATCTAGATCTAGATTTAGATCTAATCTAGATCTAGATCTAGATCTAGATCTGGACCTGATCAGGAATCTAGAAATTGAAAAGTTGTGTGAATAAAAATACTTGAACTTGAACTATGTAAACGAAATGCAATGACAGAATAACAACAAACTAACCAGCAATACATCCGTGTCTTTCATGTTTCAGTGAGTAAGGGGTGGTGGGGTGGCTCATTACAAGTGACTGAATGTGACAGCCTTTCTCTTGACTGCTTTGCTGCATGTATCAGTGCTGTCTCTGTTTCTCATTTTTATGTAGTGGTGAAGTCTCAGGTTCGTGTAAAGGTTCATGACAGAACTTCTGAGGTCACATTTACTTTCTGCACATCTCAGCTGGAGCCCAGTGCCATGTGACGTCAGCTGTCTGATTATCATTCTCCGTATGCCAGTAACATGCAAAGCAGCAGGAGCTACATATTGAAATTTTGACTCTAAATCCTTACATGTGGCAAGGAGTATGGAGCTCGGTGCTTTCAGGCCGCCGCTGGCGCAGAAGTTTTTTGCATTCAGAAAAACATGTTGCAGGGATGAAACATCTTTCTCACCGGTTATGAGGTTTGAACAGGAGGGGCAAAGCACTGGGGTGAGTTTGTGAACTATGTAGCCTGCTATATAAACAATGATGTTTTGCTCTGCCCTGGTGAGTGATGCGACTTGAGGGGACAAAACAAGGTTTCTAATTAAATGTGGTACATCGTCATGGCGCTTGGGTCGGACAGTCGTGCATGCACGAATGTTCTCCAAGGTAAACAGGAACCTGTCGAGATCCTCTTTGCAGTTTTGGCGTTCACTTGCAACCATAATCGACTCAACCATGGTCTGACACAAAGCTGTTCGAAACTCAGAGGGTTCAGGGTTAAATCTGTGACCCCCCTTACCTCTAACGACGGAAAACAAATTCTCTAGGCAGTCTTGGTTAAGCCTACTGGTAAGGAGGAAGCTGATGCCCTGGTCTTTAATGTCATCCCACAGTTGTAGCAAACAGCTGACGGCTAGTTTCCATCCATTCAGGCATGGCAGACTGCCACTAGCGTTGTTGCACCTAATTCTTTCCAACCACTTGAGCCTCTCTTGTAGGAAATCCACATGGTTTGAGGACAGTGTGATGGCATGGCCCATGGCATTCTTGCTTTTTATGTTTCGGCTATTGAAAACGTTGAAAATTTGATCGAAATTCTCTATAAAAATCGCCGTGGGCATTGCCTCCGCTGGCATTGCACCGAGTGTCACCATAGTGGTGATTCCTGCAGCTACCGTATGGCTGAGCACCTGGGCGGCAAGACAAACTTTGAGATGGCTGAATGCTGGCATTGTTATATGTCGTTGTGACAATTTTGGGGCCATTCTGATAGGAAGACCCGAGTCGTGCTCATAGAACTTTGCAACATAGTCCCACAAAACAGGCTGCCCATCTAGTAAAAAGCCATGGTTTTTAAGATTATTCCTAATACTTTTTAAAAGATGAGGGGGATCATACATTGCAAAAATTTTGTGATCGTCAAGGGTAAAAAAAGGACGTCTTTCAGTGACACCTAGACGAATGAAGAGTGACCGGTTATTGCTCCCCTGATCGCAAATGATGATCCTTGGTCGAAGGCCTATGGCAAAAAGATTTCTAATGGCCTGGTGGAGGAGGGGTTCCAGCATACAGGCTTTAATGGGTCCATTTGATAGTGCATAGGATAATGGCTGTTTCCACTTGTCTGTCATTCCCCTAACCATGAATACCAGAGCGTGAGTCGCCATAACTTTTGATCTTCCTAGGTGGCCAAAGTCTTCAAACCCTTCAACTTCGTCGTCTTGGGGGTTATATTTCAGTGCGGATTTCAGGGACATTTCATCAAAAGTGATAACACACTCTTTTTCTAAGGCAGACATAGCCTTCACTTTATACTGAAAAAGATTCAATAAGTTGTTACACTCTCCAGGTCTGATATAGAGGTTCTGCATGGCATGAGTAAGGGTCCTAGTAGATGGCAATTTAAAAATTTTTTGAAAGAGCTTGTAGGCTTTTCTGGAACAGTGATAAATGGCCAAAGCGAGACTCTTGTCCTGATACGACCACCTTCTCTGTCGCGCACATAAATTTGAGGCACGAATCTGAGACATCACAAATTCCAAGGCGGGTCCTGACAGGGAGTTACCTAATACATTTTCTACTTCATTTAAGTTTTGCTCTTTCTTTGACTGTTTGCTCTTCTGGGATGTGGGACATTTTCTTTTCAAACGCCAAGTCTTTGTTCTCTCCGCTCTCAACTTTTTCTTCAGAACTCTCACTTCTGACTGAAGACGCTTGATTTTGTCATGTAGGTCCCCAGCATTGTTGTCTTCAGTTGGGTCTTCAGTTTGTTCTTCATCATATTCTGTTGTAATATCAATACAAGAGCTTGCACATGACCTGTCCTTTGGAGCTGGCCTGGAAGGAACGAGCCGTTTTGGAGGGTTTGAAATGTTAAATATTGTGGGCACCGCATTGTTTACTAAAGTTGTCCGAGATACAAATTTTCTAACGCAGTTTGGCTCAAAATGTTCAGCACACAACACATTTCCATTGTGTAGTTCAGTAGGTGACTTGCCATCAAGGTCAGCCCTCCGACAATTTATAACCCATTTTCGACATCTGAAAGAAACGATGAATGTCGTAAAAAAGCTAAAAACTTAACTTGTACGGTATATTATAGACCAGTGCTCACAATAATAGCTTACCTCGTTGTGGCCCATGTTCACAAATCACATACTCATTTAGGCCTAATCATTTAGTTTTATTACAAAATAGAGAAAAGTGCTTGATTGGGTTTTGAGCGAGAACTGAGAATTTTTCATATAGTATAGTCATGACAAACTCATCCCAATTTTTTTGGGAAAAAATTAAGATAAGACAGAAAGCATTAAAAAAAAAAATTTTTTAATCTTTTTTGTGGGTGAACAATCAATTTGATCTAGGATGCTGTAACATAGTTTTCATATATTAGACTAAACCTGATTTTTGCGTTGCCTATTTGACAGTTTTTAACTAATTACAATGATAACTTTTAGTTTTAAAAAAAGACTCAATGCGTCACTACCATTCCTAATCAGTTCCTTGGGAGGGGAGGAACTCAATACAAACTTATAACAAACACTTTCCTGGGGGTCTACATATGGGAAAGTGTAGCAAGTTGGGGGGGGGGGGGTCGACACCCCCTCCCCCACCCTTTCCCCGCCAGTACTATGATGATACGTTTATTAAAAACGGAAGCAAATTTTCATGGCCCGAGTTCAAACTGAAGGATGAAAGGAGAAATCAATTTTCTTCCAGATCACTTGAAATCCAATATATAAGCCTACATTCGCAGTAAGGTTTAAATTTCGTCCAATATTTCATCCTCCTGCCCCTGCATTAGCACTGACAAGACAAGCTAACTCGACTACGCTGTTGTCTGTGTTGTGATTGAAGGAGTACAGGTAGGCCTAGGGGTGGAGGCTACTCTTTGGACTCAAGAGAAAAATGCTGTGGAAAAAAATACACGCAAAGGCTAAGTACATGAAAATACACTTACATTTCAAGGTCCCTTGGAAATCTGAAGAATGCTAGGCCCGGTTTTTTGTTTCTTGAATTGGAACAGTTACATGCAGAACACCACTGACATTTGACACTGACGACAGGCGCCATCCTCTTTATTCCACGATCAGTTGGTGGTCTAGCTGTGAGGCTGTAAGGGAAAACCAATACCATATATGATACAAATGGAATTTCTTCAGGTCACTTGAAATTCATATTTTGATAAGGTGTAAACCTTTTGTTCTCCTAGGCTGTCCCTGCTTCAGCACTGACGAGACAAGCTAACTCAACTGCATTGTTGTCAATGTTGTAATTTACAGAGAAGAGGTTGGAGCAAAGGCTGTCACCAATGATAGCACATCAAGGGAAGCAACCAAAAAAATTCAAATATGTAAAAGCAGTAAACGGGGTTGTTTTCCCCTTTTCCCCAGGCCATTTGAGACCTGGAATTTCAATACACATCAATACAATAAATATAGCCTAGATTGTCAAAATTGGCTGGGAAAGGTGCAAGCCTAGCAGCTTTCACAAGCACCTTCTAAATGAAAGAAATGGATTCTTGTTTTATATAGAACCTTCAACAAGTTATACGTGTATACATTATCAAGAAGTGTTTAAATTTAAAAGCCGAGATTTCGTTTTTATTATGACCTTGTGACCCTCCAATTTATTGTTGCGGAGAAAAGAAAGACTTTTTAGTAGGCCTACATTGTACTTTTAATACTTGAGAGATTACAATTCCTTTTTTTTTTCCATTTTTCCCTAAAATTTTTGGCTCATCTCCCTGAAAATCTCAGGTTGGCATCTCTGCACTGTCATGAGAAAAATGCTTTTAAATTTATATAATACAGACGAGTAATTTAGTTCATGTAAATACTTACATTTCAGGGTCCTTTGGAAATCTGAAGAATATGCTATGTCCAGTCTTTTCTTGAATTGGCACAGTTGTACGCAAACTTTCTCAGAACACCACTGACACTTGGCACTGATGAGAGACGTGTGAAAAATGCGTTTAAAACTTTAACATCTGCGTGCAGATCCACTGGTTTTAGGGGCTTAACTGCCATATCTTTGGTTGCAGAATACACATGTGACATGATATGGTCGCTAAAACAGTTACTAATCAGTTGTTTTCAAGAAAATCTCAAACCTTAAATAGCGAAACATCAAATCATATGGTGAAATTGAAATACAGGAGGGCATCTCTACAGGAGAGCATCATATGCCCCCCGCTCCTTGAACACCCCCCACTCATGTTTAAAAACATGCGAAATATCTATGAATTGTTGCCTCTATTGAAATATAGTCCGAATAAAAACATCAATAAATCTCTTTTTTTTTTTTACAACCCCATAAACCCTAAACCACTTCCAAGGCTAATATGGGGGATGGTGTTTCTGAAAACACTCCAAATTTTAAGTAGGCCTAGGCTTACTGATTGGTACTATGCAGCAAGCAATTAATAAGCCTATTAAATTGTAATATTATATAGATTTTCTAGGGCCAGTTCAAATTTGCCACAGATAGGCCATAATCCTGAATTCAATAAAAATTAAGGACAAAGCATGTAGATCCAGATCTAGGTCTAGGCCTACAATGCCTGATGAGAATTGATCTAGATCTAGAATCTAGACTGGAGGGAAAAATAATGATACCAAAATAAAAATTTACAAGAGAAGTTCTAGATTTTCTAGATCTAGATAAGATTTCTAGAGATCTAGATTCTAGATCTAGATTAGATCTAAAATCTTAGCTAGATCTAGATCTAGCTAGATCTCTATGCTATAGACTATAGACTAGATTCTAGATCTAGATCTAGATTAATAAATAGATCTAGTAGTCTAAATTATACTATAGATCCTAGATCTGGGCTAGAGAGAATGCCTGAACATGTCACTTGTCACTTGTAGAATCTGTTGAAGTAACTTGAAGTAAAAAACAAAAACAAAAAACAACCTAAGACGTGAAATGTATACATGTAACCTCCTAATGTAGATCTAGATCTAAATACTTACATTTCAGTTCTTTGGAAATCTGAAGAATGCTAGGTCCAGTCTTTTGTAGAGCTATCTTGAATTGGCACAGCTAGGGCCTATTAGACTGTCACATAACGCCCACTGACACTATAAACACACTGACAACAGCAGACGTCATCCTTTTGGTCTAGGCCCACCGCGCTTCGTTTTATGATCAGCTGGTGGTCAAGCTACGCTGCATGGCTGAAAGGGGAAATATCAAAGCGGGTGATACAAGTAATGGCATGAGATCTCTTACAGGTCACTTGAAATCCACACAATTCGCTTGTAAGCAAAGCTTGTCTAATTTTTCATCCTAGGCCTAGGCTACTGCCCCGGCGCTGGCACTGACGAGGCCCGCAAACCGGACTGCACTGTCGCCTGCTTGATCTACCCTAGACTAAGATTTATGGGGAAGGCTCACGGCTACAAAACTATTTTTTTGACACTATTACACAAGAGAAAAAAACCCTTTTAAATATCGCTAACGACTAAGTACACGTAAATACTTACTTTTCAGGGTTCTTTGAAAAGCTGAAAATGCTAAGTCCAGTCTTTAGTATCTTGAATTGGCACCGTCGTACGTAGAACTGTCGCACAACACCACCGACTCTTACGACTGACGGCAGACGCGATTCGCTTTGTTTACCGCGCCTCGTTTCACGATCAGCTGGTGGCCTAGATACGCGAAAAGAGGCCTCGTTTCCAGTCTCTATTTTTAGTGTCTCTGCTGGCACTCCTTTGCTAGATAATTTGACCAATGATGGTGCTTTAAACCTGTCACACCCCCAGTCACGTCACGCACAAGGAGTCATATTATTATTAGTTTAAGCGTTGTTAAGGACGTTTTGCGCGGATGTTTTAGGCATTATTGAAGGCCATTGCAAACTGAGGTTTTGCAAACGTTTTTTTTGTGCTAGCCAAAAGTGGTAAAAAAATGTAAGAAAAACAACAACCCAATAATAAAAACTTACAGTATACACCTAAAACGTCAAAGCGTCATAAACTTTAACATTGTAACTACTAACACATGCCTACGAAACGTGGTCCAACAGACGGGTGAGTATTTTTCAAGACTCGCCTGGTGATGTCTACACCGTCTTGGACCCCCCCCCCCCCCACCAAAAAACAACAAACAAATAAACAAACAAACAAACAACACAAAACAACAAACAACCAACTACGTGCTTACACTAAGATATGGGGGCACGGTGATGTCGCTGACTCAAAATGAACAACTTGTTGACCAAATTATTGCAAATCAAAATTATTTTTGTATTCCTGTGTATGCACCACGAAGAGCAGTGTGATAAACAATTTTTAAAACATGTCATTTTATTGGCTGATAAAAATAGGCCCCCTTAGTTTAGTCGCTCCTACAGAAGTGACATGCAAAGTTATGAGCGCATTTGCAAAGCAGTAAAATAAATGACTAATGAGTTAGAATTTTTCTATCACAGACAGGCGAAAGTATAATACCAGCCATGATATAATGACTAGTCAACAGCTGCTAATGTTCGAACAAGTTTTAGATAGAGCATCAAAGTTGGTACCTTTAGTCACCACTTAACGATTACGCCTTTAGTACTTTTGTCTCATCTATTTATGAATCGTACTCTTATTCCGACCATTTGGAATACTGTGACGAGTTCTCTATTGCGTCTTGACGAGTAGTTACACAATTCCATAAAATATCTGTTTCAATCTTTGATGGTTACATATTTTACCACACGTGCAGGATTTTTTGCTTTGCCACTCTCGGCAACTTTATTATATTCAAGTTTATGGTATCGATATGCATCTAGACCTTCACAATGCACACTCTGTCTTAATTCGTATTCTGTGGCAATGTTTTTCCTTCTTGAAGATTGAGAGACAAGTGGGGTGCATTGACGTGCATATCTCGTAACAGCATTTTTTGGGGTCTCATTATTCTCACGCCTGCGGTCGCACTGGTGCGAACGTCCTTTTCCTCCGTGAAACCTCACACTTATCGCACTCTGTCTGTGTCCTAAAGCTAGAGGTAAGTAGGCATATTATTTTGTAAAATTTTTTTTAAAAAAAGTTAATTGATAGTAATTGATGAAGAAGGTATCGATCTCCATGACTGGTCTTGTAAAAGTTTAAATCACAGCGATGCGAAAATGTTTTCTTTTCTTGTTTAAGGCTTAATAAGGTGTTTATTGGCGGTTTTTGTGTTTGCGTAACCTGAACTCTGTCCCCGACAATGACAGTCCACACTTGATTCGGGGGCTCTCGTCACTTAGAGGTACGGTGTTCGCCTCTCAATCAGTTGGTCAAGTGTTTGAAACCTGCCAGCAACGATAAATTAGTTTTCTTCTCTAGAATTTTCTCCTGTCACCGCCTTTTCTACTCTCTAACCGTGTTCTGCCGTTTGCTTTCGTGTTCACTTTCTGCCCCCCCCCCCCCAATCCCCTTGCCCCCTCCTCTGGGGTCCTGACGTTTTGAAGCCTTTCTACTTCTACTTCCATAGCTCCTTCTTACTGCTGTCTTTCAGCCACATCTCTGATCGTTGGGTAGATAAGATTTAACACCTAGATTTCTAGCCTTCTTAGACAAAGCCGAAAAAATCTCGGAGGTCCCTTGTGCAAGTTGCACATATTGTTAAAGATCCCTTTATGGTCCAAAAATCAATAAGAGTTGGCTTTGGCTGCCACCCAGGCAAAATTCAAAATTATTCCTACCAAACTTAAAATGTTTATAATGTGTCCCACGCGCTCATATGACTTTATATCGCGGGTCAAGAGGAAACTATTTCAAGTGACATGTTGGCCGAAACGGAGATTTATTTACAATGGCCTTAACTTCCACCAAGGGACGCAACTTGGATTAAAACACCAGAGCCGTAGCTTTAAAAATGACTGAGTTACAGCCCAGAGAAAAATTATTCTATCTCCTACTTGAGAGAATATTTTGAGGAAAAGTCTGAAGCAGTTGAAATACTTTTCCCAATTAAAAAAAAATTATACCGGTGATAGAAAATAAAGAAAACTATTGCAAAGAGTCTACGTAACAAGAGGGTCCACTCCTCTCTTTGAGCCAATTAAAAAAGTATCCTTAAAATTCGGTGGCGCCCTCTTCGCAAATGTGCACCCTTTGCGAACAGAGTTACCCTCATCATCATCAATGCCTTTCACCCCTGGCAGGGTATAGGCCACATACAAGCTCCTTCCATTTATCTTTGTCCTGAGCCATCCTTCCAAGCTCGTTTCAAGTGAGCTTCATTTATCTCATGTCCCTTTCCACGCATCTCCTCCATGTTTCCCGTGGCCTACCCCTGCCTCGTGCTCCCTGTGGGTTCCACTGCAGTGACTGTCTTGTGATGTTTCCGCTGGGCTTTCTTAAGGTGTGTCCCATCCATCGCCACTTTCTTAGTCCTATTTCTACTTCTATATCCTTTTGTCCTGTCCTTTCCCACAGCTCTTCATTTCTTATTCTTTCCTGCCACTTAATTCTTAAAATACTCCTCATACATCTGTTGATGAAAGTCTGGACCTTATTCAGTACTGTCTTCGTTGTCTTCCAAGTTTCGCAGCCGTAGAGGAGCACAGACTTGACGTTGGAGTTAAAAAGTCGAATCTTGGTGCGCAGTGAGATGTTGCTTGCTCTCCAGACTTTTGATAATTGCTTGAAGGCTGACCTTGCCTTGGCGGTTCTTGCTTTAACATCTGCCTCGGTTCCACCCATACCATCGATGACACTTCCAAGGTAGGTAAAGGAGTCCACTTCTTCAAGGGGAGTGTCTTCCACTGTCACAGCAAGGTTTGAAACTTTTCCTAGCTTCCCTACTTTTGACTTGCCTGGATGTATAGGTAGGCCAACACTCCTTGATAGGCTGTTGAGTTCCTTGGTCTTTTCTTGCATCTGAGCATGTGTGTGAGAGAGCAGTGCAAGGTCATCGGCGAAGTCCAAGTCGTCCAGCTGCTGCCAAGGGATCCATTGTATTCCATTACGTTTGCCTCTGGTGGCTTCTTTCATAACCCAGTCAATTGCCAGTATGAAGAGAAAAGGTGAGAGCAAGCATCCTTGTCGCACTCCTGTCTGTACCCGGAATGGTTCTGAGAGTTACCCTACTTGTGTTTAAAAATATCAAAGTGAAACTAACAAGTTTTTGAATAAATAAGAATTCAAATTTCGGAAGAACGCTTTTTAAAAATGGTTACGCTGACAAAAAACCTCTTCTGGAGGAAGGGGCGAGTGTTTTCTTCGTTTAATTTGACTTTAGAATGAGAGGCAAGAGGTCATTAAGATTCAAAACAACCTAAAACTCCGCACTGAACGAACCCGGACAGCTGATGAACAGCAGTCGTTCTGCGCACGCAAGGAGGTGCTATTCCTATTCTTCTTCTGGAGAAACGAAAGAGAGCTTCAAAACAGACTGCAGCGCCATCTGAAGCAAAGAGCGGATTTCCGGCGGACACTTTTTGGCTGAGTGGGCCATCCTGTTATCTTTGACTATTGTAAGCGCGTAAGTTAGAATCCTTTTCTTCTTAAATGGCTGTGCTCAAAACAAACGAAAATATTCTGAGTACCGCTTTAGTTTTCCTCTTTTTTTCAGAAAAAAAAATTCTAAGTGACACTTTGATTTAAACAGAATGGAAGAAATTGATTAGAAAACGATTTACAAAAGGAGCCTCTTTTTGTTTTTTCTAAGCTACTTGTGAGTTTCAAATCTTAGAATTGCGTTCTGTTGAAATGAGAAAGTTTTTTTTACTTCTCCGGTAGAATTTGCAAAATGTCAGAATAGTTTCCCTTCTAGACTCGCGATATGCAGTTACGAGTGCCATAAAACACTTACCCCCCCCCCCCCCCTCATCGCACTCACAAACATTATACATTATTGAGTGTGCTATGTAAAATCATAGTACATGTCCCAGATACTGCATTCGTTTCTTCCCAATTGTTTTTTTTAATCAACGAGTGCCCACATGGGCTTCTTTCAGCGCTATCTTAACTGATATATTTTCCTTCCATAAAATTCCCAACAGCCTCCTTAAGAAACTACATTTTTGTAATGTCTAGTCGAACAATAACCCTTCACTTTCACTTTTCTTCACAGGAGTATCTTGAAGCAATTGAAGGTCCCTTTTGGAATGGACAATTATAATTGTGTCATCGACATAATATCTGAAGTTATTAATTTTTCTCCATTAACTTTGAAACTTGGACTTTCTTCAGTATCTTTAAAGATTGATCGACATTACACGTAACATACATTATGTTGAGGACTCTGGTGACATAATGCATCCTCATGTAACTCACCTGTTAATCTGCTAATAATCGCTGTCCACGCCCTTGATTTTTACAACAGCGTTTTGGTCCCAGTACACATTTCTAATACTAATAATCCTTAGATCATTTCCCATCTACAGCTCCTCCAAAAATTTGAAAAGCTCAAACGTGTCTAACTTTATCAAAAGCCTTTGCTAATAAAGCATGAACGCATTACTTTCTGCTCTTCAATAAGTCTTTCCACCAACATTGTTAGGGTGAATAATAGCATTACTGGTGCTCTTGCTGGAACAAAGCTAAACTTTTTTGGATGTCACTGATCTGAGACTTCTAATTTTTTTCCTTTGGCACAATATGTACTTGCACCTACATTTTTGCAAAATGGTCCCATAAGACTTATTATTTTATGAAACTGACACTATATGGCAACTGGTGATTTGGGAAACTATAATGACTGACTTAATCAAACCTTTTGGAAACTCATCCCTGTCTTTGCTTTTTTTTCAATAACTCTTTTGTTATTTCAGTGCCTAATGTTTCTAACATATTATTATGCGGCAATCACCTTAACTGGGGCATTCTCTGACCCCGTAGCTGTTCCTTGTTTTATTTTTTTTTATGTGGCAATATTAGCAGCTTACCACTGGATTGAATAATATGGAGACCGTACAAAATGTTTAGTACCTCCAAGTTCTGATTACAATTCTTGATTTTGTTTTATCTACAGATTAGGAGCTTTGATTAAGCAAGAAAGTATAGAGGATGTCTCCACCAGCTCAAGAAATAGGTGTGGTCGTTGTTGGTTTGGGGATGGCAGGGAAGTTCCGAGCCCGTGATTTAAGGAAAGAAAATTGTGCCTTGAGGTTGAGAGGCGTTGTATCAAGGTATGGGTTTCAAGACTAATTTTTTGCATTTCTCATGTTGAAAGTTTATGTCAAAACTAATTCTCTGCATTTCTCATTTGCTGAAAGTTTATGTATTTCTCAGTATTTTGAAAAAGAACCTCACGCATTTCTGACACAATAATCTTCAATTTAATTGCATGCGGAAGACACGAGTTCAAAATTTTTGTCAAGTATCTCGGTCTTTTTGCTTCGCTCTCAGCCCACGTTTGCTCTGACAGGCTGGGTCGGAACCCAACTCTTATATTATTATGATCTAAATTGTGTTGATGACGGTGTAAAAAACACCTGCATTGAAATGTTCAGCTGTACAACAAGTATCTATTGTGGACACTCAAAGATGCGATACAAAAGTCACATTCATAAAAAACATTTCTTCCTCAGGCGTGTGCACATCGTATTATGGGGTTGTTTTCAAAAATGGATTGTTTAGTATTAGAATTGGAAAGTTAGAAAGATTTTTTAATGCTTGTTGGGTCATGCCTTTAAAACAAATCTCTTAAACATCATGTTTATATAAACACAACTCCTGCACGCACTCGCACGCGCAAACACTCACACTTGCACGAACGCAGACACACACACACACACA
>NW_004797437.1:914036-916570 GCF_000002075.1 Aplysia californica
TAACGCAAAAGTGGAACGAAAACGTGTAGTGAAGAGAGAGAGAGAGAGAGAGAGAGAGAGAGAGAGAGAGAGAGAGAGAGTTGACTGGCATCTGTGGTGTAGATGTTTGGTACTCTACTGCTGTTGCATGATGTAGAAGACCTGAACTCGATTCCCATGTTAGGATCCTTTTTATCGAGTATCTCAGTCTTTCCTCTGGGATGTTGTATTCCTCTCAGCTAAGGTTACCCCCATACTTAGGGTAAACGCTTACCATCCAAATGATCAAACTTGTGTCTATGGGGCGTAAAGACGCCAACATTTAAAAAACAACAACAACAAAACACTTACATTTCAGAACATGAATTTCCTTGGACATGTTGTGTAGTTCCTTAGTAGCCTTTGGCTTATCAAGGGAAGAAGCCGTGAGAAGAGCTTTTTTTTTTTTGGTGTGTGTTTTACGGCGCTCGCAACTGCATAAGGTCATATGAGCGCGCGGGTCACACCTAATATTTTCAGTTGGTAGGACATTTCGAATTTTTGCCCAGGTGGCGACCGAAGCCTACTCTTATCGATTTTAGACCACCAAAGGATCTTTAACGTGTGCAACTTGCACACGGGCCCTCCGAGATTTTTCGTCCTTGTCCGAGAAGGCAGGTGTAGATCTTTCCTACCAGAAGATCAGGGGTGTGGCAGAAAGACAGCAGTAAGGAGGAGTCAAGGAGTAGCAGTAGAAAGGCTGCAGAAAGAGAAAGGAGCTCAGAGGAGGGGGCAAAGGAGGTGAGGGGGTGGGGCAGAACGTGGAAATGAAAGCAGACAACAGAACATTGCTAGAGAGCAAGAAAGGAAGTGAAAGCAGACAATTTTAGAGAAGAAAATTTTTCGGTTGCTACCCGGATTCGATCCCGGGACCTTTGAATGAGAGGCCAACACCTTAACCTCTAGGCCACGAGAAGCCCCAGAGAAGAGCTTTAATTTGAAGTAGTTATTGATATTGTTTGATATGGTTTTTAAACACTTAAGTGAATGAATCAAATGGCCCACCCAATCAGAATTTTAAGCTTTTGAAAGTTTAACTAAAAGTTGACACAGAACAGTGGCAAAGAAATATTAAGTTGTGTTTAAAAATGTTTTAAAAAGATATTGAGGAATGTGTGCGGGTGGCTGGAGGGTGTCACTGATTGGACCTACTTCTTTTCTCTCCCTTTGTTGTTTCTCTCTGTCTTACTTTCCCCCAGCTCTATGTCGTAACTATTATTGGGTCCACGTGCCTCTCTTTACTCAAACAAACAAACAAATGACTATATCGCGAAGAATGAACTCTGTTATTTGGTTCTGTTTGTGGTTCCTTCTCAGTTATTCATGTATACAGTCGAATCAGCCAAGACGGCCACCTGTTTAAGATGGCCGCTTGTACAAACTGTCTTTTTCTACCCCCACCCCCACTTGCATTTTTTCTATATAAAGACACAGTGTAAAATGATAACCTGTTCAAAGAAGCCGCAGCCAATATATTTGAACAACCAACAGCCCCATAGACCGAGCAACACTGTGGAAGATTATGAGACACCACGAAATCCCTCAGAAGTTGGTTAACCTCATCAGGAGCATGTATGAAGGGACACGTTGCAGGGTAATACATGATGGCCAGCTTACTGACAGCTTTGACTTAAAACCGGAATGAGACAGGGATGTTTACTATCACCATTCCTCTTTATCTTGGCAATCGACGGGCAGATGAAGGAAACCACCAGAGGACACAGAAACGGCATACAGTGGACCCCATGGACACAGTTGGACGATCTGGACTTTGCAGATGACTTGGCGCTTCTGTCACGCACTGGGGAACAAATGTCAGTAAAGACAACAATTTTAAACAGCCTATTAGAGTCTGTTGGATTGAGGATCCACCCTGGAAAGTCAAAAGTCCTGAGGATAGATGCACTACGAAAGGAGCAGGTCACAGTAAAGGGAAATGCACTAGAAGACGTCGAATCCTTCAGCTATCTTGGGAGTATAATTGACAGAAAGGGAGGAACAGGCGCTGAAATAAAGTCCCGCATTGGAATGGCACAGACAGCATTTATTTCTTTGAACACGCCCAGGGATATCTCACTACGGACAAAGCTGAGAATTTTCAACTCAAATGTGAAGTCAGTCTTGTTGTGTGGATATGAGACGTGGAACGCATCTCAGACATGCAAAAAGAGGATCCAGGGTTTCTTAAACCAGTGTCTGAGAAAGCTACTGAGGATCAGATGGACAGACAGAATCACCTACGAGGAAGTATTAAGAAGAACAAGACATCAAGCGACTAGCCCAGGATAGGGAAAGGTGAAATCGTTTGTTCGTGGCCGATATCCTGATCCAGGGTGAGAAAGGCAATGATGATGAACAGCTCCAAAAACATGTCTAAAATGGTAAAACACATCTCTCATGGCCTTACTCGTTTTAATAAATTATACATCGGTGGTGCTGTGGACAAGCCGGCATAATCCATTCATCGGTCATTATTGTTAGTCCCTCCCATGATTGAACTGGTCACGTTGCGTATA